>NW_028261382.1:18630804-18925415 GCF_051295495.1 Thamnophis sirtalis | reverse complement strand
GACGGGGGATATCATCACCCACGCATCCCGCGGCCCTAGTGTCCTCGCCATTTGCTATTTCCTTTTAAAAGAGCCTTGCCTTGAGCTAAAAACGCCCTTTCTTTGCAATGCGGGGGTCCTGACCCTCCTGCGCCCCCGCTCCTCAAAAAAAGGCCACCAAAGCCCAGGGCCCCAGCTTCTCTCCTTCTTTCTTTAAGACGTCCTTCTTGTCCTCCCATCGAAAGCTACAAGAAAAAAGCCGGACCCTGCCTGGAGAAGCAAGCGCCCGCACCAACTCCTACGACCCAACCTAGAGAGAGAAGATGCTAAATATTTGGGGAGGGGGTGTAGGGAGGGAGGGAAGGAGACAAAGATACATTTCCTTCGAACTGTCAGCCAGATGCTTCCTCTTTCATCCGGGTGCCAGTAGTAAGAAAATCAAGACTGGGGTAAGGGAATTTAGCAGAATCGCATAATTCCGCCTGGATTTTTTGAAATTCAGCGGGACCAAATGAACCCTCCCTCCTCCCTCCCTGCCGTTCCCCTTCATCTCTGGGATGGGGTTGCTGGTGACTTTGGCTATTCGCCTCTCCCCAAATTGGGAAAGCCAGGCTCCCTCGCAGCGGAGTCCTCCAAAAAGGGTGAAAAGAAGGAACGCCCCCAGCCCCTTTTCCCACCCTTCGCTTCTTGCTTCCAAGCCTCGCTAGCCCATCTCCACTGGCCTGGCCTGGGCTCTAAGTAGGCTGAAAACTGCCCGCAGCTCCCAGCTTTGATGTCCATCCCCGCAGGGAAGGGGCCCCCTTTTGACAAGGATGGTGGGGGGAGAAGGTGAAAGGCTTGACTTATTATTATTTTTATTATTTTTATTATTGCAACGCCAGACCAAGGTCTCTATGGTTCCATCTATATCTGCCGCCAGCTTCCTTACGCAGATCTCCGGGCTTGTTTTTTTTTTTTTCCTGCAAAGGCCCTTGGGGGACGGGAGACGCCATGTTGGGGCAGTTTTTCCACGGTGGGTGGGGGGGAGGTTCGCATCACTCACTCACTCCGAGACTCCCCTAAGCTCGGCTCCTGAAAGGATGCCCCGAGCGCCGGACCCACCAGCTAGGTCAAGTTGCCCGAAGGCGCCTTTGAAACTCCTAAGCGCTAGGCCTGCAAGGTTGGGAGGTGTGGGGGGGGGGGGAGGAGAGTGCTTTGGCAAAATGGTTTGCCGCCTTTCCCTGACCCTTTTGCTTTAGCGAGAGGGGTTACTGAGCTGTCTCTGACTCCCCTCTCTCCTTCTTTGTGCCGAGAACTATTGGATGGGGCCAAAGGCAAAGGGGATACGAATGTTGGGGCGGGAGGGGGCATGAGGAGGAATAACAAGTGCGAAATGAGGGTTTCTTTTTATTGATCTTTGCTATCCAGAAAGAAGAGCAGGAAGAGAAGGAGGAGCAGGAAGGAGGAAGGAAAAGGAAGAGGAAGGAGGAAGGAGGAAGAAGAGAGAGGAGGAGGAAGAGGAAGGAGGAGTAGCAGGAAGATAGAAGTGCTTTAAAGCCCCCTGTCTAAATCTACTTCTATCCTTTGCTTCTTTCTTCCTCCTTCTCAAAGTGGAGAATCCTTGCCTTCAATTTTCTCTTTCATGTAAAGTATAAGCTCAGAGGATTTGGGGGGAGGGGAAGTGTTGTCCCTATTTGCCAGCCTTTAAAAAAAAAAAACCTCAATTTCAACCCCTACCCCAACCCTTTAAGGCATCTCTACCCAACTCTCCATCCTTCAAGTCAATTCTTGGGATTGGTCACTTGGGAGGCTCTGGTTTTTTGCCCCAAATCCCAGCAAGTGAAGGAAAACTTTCCTTAAACTGCTCTCAACTGCCCTTTCTCCAGCCTTGGGTCAAAACCCAAGGTGGATCCACCTTGGAGGCTTCTGATTGGCAGGGGACAAGTGGCAGAAGAGATGTCCTAATTGGAGAAACCATTGAGGCCCTGCCAAGGCCCTTCTCCCATGCCTCTTTCAGCCCAATAGCTGGCTTTAAAACTGAGAATGGAGAAGGTTGACAACTTCCAAGGCCCAGGCATTTGAAGACAAGGGGAGGAAGGAAAGAGAAGATTTTGCATGGGGTTGCCTTGAGTCCTTTGGGGGACCTTTCTCCCTTCTTAAATTAGAGGAAGGCCAGGAAGAAAACTCTGCCTGATGGGGGGGGGGGGAACAAAACAAAACCGAGGCATCAGATCACCAAGGAATGCAACAAAGCCCAGCTTCTGAAAACGATGCTAAACACCAGCTCCTTTGCTAAATACTCCTCAAAGCAGCCCCAATCTTTCTCCCCGACGTTTTGGAATTGGGGAGGGGGGGGTGTGAATCTTAGAAAAGAGAGTCACCAGCTGCCCCCTTCAGAATCAGGCACAAAAGAAATGCCATCCACCACAACAATATGAAAAAAAGAAAAAGAAAAATAGAGAGAGCCGCTCTTAAAGGACATCGGATCAGAAGGGAAGGAAGGGATCGGGGTGGGTGGGGGTGGGTGGCGAGATATTAGAACCAGAGGCCTAACCAAGCAGAAAATTTGCCCAGGCTGGTTCAAAAGGCCACAGGGCTATATAGGGAAAAACCTTCTCTTTTTGAAGCACATCCCATTAAGTTCAATGCTCACACTGGAGGTTAAGAGGTGTCCTTAAGTACCCTGTTTCTGCAGATCCTTCTAGAAGGTTTTTTTTAAACACTGTATACTTTTCCCTCTTCCTTACTAAAAAAGGGGAGGGGGAGAAAGAAGTTGAACCTATACAAATATTCTCTTATCCCTTGGTAGAACAACTTCACACCTTTAAAATGACCACAAACAATGCAAGACAATGCAGCAGCAGCACCCCCCACCCCCCCAATCACTTCAACCGGCGATCCGGCGATCCGATTAGTTTTACAATTCACATCCATCCTAATATTGTGATCTTTCGCAATTAAATAATAAAACATAATCTAGAGTGACGTTTCCTACTTTTTACACTTCAGGGGAGAAGTAACTTCCCCCCCTCTTCTTCTTCTCCCTAATCATTCTGTGAAATTAAATTATTTGTGATTACAGAAGCGGGGAGGGGAGGAGGCTAAACATACTCCAGGCAACATTTTGGAAATTTAATTTTTTTTTGTTTTGCTGTGTTTTGAAAAAAAAAAAATTCTGACTGGCAGAGCTGAATCTCACTGCCTTCCCTGTCATCACCAATGTTTCCTTTCATTCTGCATATTCAAATAGAACTGCAATCCAACCTTCCTTTGGACAATGATTTTTGACCAGATCTAAGTAATTCAAAGTATATAAAGAGAAGAAAAAACAGTGGCACACATAAATCACCCATTCCCCACCAAGAGAGTTAGGAGAGTCATACAAATGGTCAGATATCAAATAATATTTTAATTTCTGAATACTTTCAATTTTTTTCCTTGGAATATAACACACAAAGACTGGACCAAACAGTTTTCAGTTATTATAACTTTTACAGTATACAGAAATGTTGCACTTAAAAAAAACCTTCAGTTTTTTTCTTTAAAACACAAAAAACTGTAAACTCTAAGGTACTGAATCAACCACATTATCTATAAGTGCCAACAGTAGTGTTATTTTTTTTTTGTCATGCTGAATTCAATGGGTTTTTTCTTTTTCTTTAAAAAAGGGAAAATATCAACAAGTATTATAATACAAAGAGCTTGCAAATATACAAACAGATAGAGGAACTCGGACAACTAGGCTTAACCCAATTTCATTCAAATTACAAAAAAGTTAACTTTGCGATGAGGCTCTCTGTGATTTTCTGTGTACATATATGTATGCATGTTTTTTTTATTTACCAAAACCATCTTGTGTCTTGGACACAATCTCCTTCCAAAAAATAGCCAATTCCCTTCCAAAATCCATATTTTGCCATATATGCATTTATGTGTTTTTGTGTATATATGTGTGCATTGTATATACATAACACACACACATACATATACACATACATCTCCAAGCGAACAGGCTATGGGCAGGTTGATCGTGGTTCAATTTTTTTTAAAAAAATGCTATCTTTATAGTTGTTGCAGCTTGAAGCTAAATTTTGGGCTGACCGGATTTAAGTGCGCTTCCATCTTTCTAGAATTATTTTGGGGGGTGGGGGGTGTCTTTATTCCCAATTTTATGTTCTTCTCAGAAACCTTTCCAAGACAGTTTTAATTCTTTCAGAACATATACTTTTTAAAGGATACACAGTTCTTTAAAAAAAGAAAGAAAAGAAAAATGAAACCAAGATTATATCAAAATTATTATAGAACCACAGAATAAACTGGTTTGGAACCAGGATTTCTTTTTTTTTTTTTAAGAAAAACCAAAACAAAATCCTATAGGTACACAGACAATGTTGGACAAATCAATAATTTGGAGAGAGAGAGGGGGGAGGGAGGAGAGAGAGAGAGAGAGAGGGTGTGTGTGAGAGAGATAGAGACACAGAGAGAAACAGAGGAAGAAAGAATTTTTCCCATTATGTTAATTTCTACAGGTTTTGCTTTTTAAAAAATGCACTTTTTTAGCGAGAGGTTGCGTTTCGAAGTTTTTAACACCCCGCGAAAGAAAGAAAGAAAGGAAGGAAGGAAGGAAGGAAGGAAGGAAGGAAGGAAGGAAGGAAGATTTTTTTCAAGAGAGACAGAGAGAGAAAGAGAAAGAGAGAAATAGTAACTTGTGAAAGACAAGGGAATTTTAAATGCATTGTGTAAAAAGTCCATTGAACAAGTCTCTCTTTTAAAAAAAAATCCATAGTCCATTCAAATTATGCTCCTCTCTTCTTTTAGCCAGGATGTGACATCCTGCTTAACCGAAGGACATTTACACAAACCGCCAGACCCAATGTCACTCGCGATTCCTCTCTTCCAAATTTTCCATGTTATTTTTTTTATGTGTGTTTTGCTTTGTCCAAATTCTCTGATTTGTGGAATTTTTTTTTTAATTTTCCTCTCTCCAACGTATTATTTTTTTTTATTCCCCTTTTGCTCTTTACTGGATGGCCATATACGGCCAGTTAAAACTGCTTCCGGATAGTAGCATATCTCTGATAAGGGTTTCGATGGGGGTTTTACCTACCAAACGGACGAAAAACAATTGCTCTATGACCGAGGAAGAGACGGTGCGAAGAGAGGGGAGGCGTAACAACAGTTTCCCAAAACGGGTGGGCTGGTTTGGATACTGACTCCTGACGTACTCTTCCAGAGCGCACTGGGACTTCTCCTGTAAACTTTCAACGTGCGCAATGTCGGATAGACCACACGCATCTAGAAGAAATTAAAAGAAAAGAAGGATTGGGGAGAGAGAATCATCAATAGTGTTAAAGAAGACGCGGCTTTATTTTACAAATGGACACACAGACCCATCTTGGTCCGTGCAAGCCTGCTGAATTTACTGCAGTGCAGCGTTGCTATCCTACAAGGGGCGCCCCCGGTTTAAAAATTGGTCATCTTACGCCCTAATTAAAAGAGGTTTAGGCTAAAAAAAGGCCTGGAGACTTTCTATGCACGGGTTCCAGCTCAACTCAGTTCCCGGGTCCTCCACACGCCTCCCTTCCACACACACAATCCATCTAGCCTTTTTCTGCAGCGCTTCCCTTCTTACACCTGGATGGAAGCTGCTCTTAGGGCGAGGAGGAATCCTGTTTTTTTATAGCAAGTCAAAGCCTTTCTTTGGGGTTTAAGGTCTCCTCCTTCTGTCTGTCTGTGTGTGCTTGGTTGAGAAAGACAGCACGCGGGGCACGTGCTGAAGGCCTCCCCCCCCCGCAGGGTGCCGATATTTTCTAAGTCTTAATTGCCCCCTCCATTCTGAAAATCTGGGGGGGGGGCTCCATACACTTACGGGTTTTTTTAAAAAAAATTTGCATGGTGTTGGGAAAAGAGAAGATAATGGGTGCACTCCCTCCTCCCCCCAAAAACACCAATATTGGGAAAAATAAATGATGCAGAACCTGACCAAGAGAATATGAGAGAGTTTTAAAGAAGGTAGGTTCAGAAATGAGTTCTGCTTCGCTCCAGAGAATTGAGGGGAAAGAAGAAAAAAGAAGGGAAGGAAGAAAGAAAGAAAGAAAGAAAGAAAAAAGAGGAAAGAAAGAAAGAAAGAAGGAAGGAAAGAAAGAAGCGTTTCCCCCCTAAAAGAGATACCGCAGTTTCTCCTCAGTCTTTGAAAGTGATTTAAGTGGTCCTTTAAAACTGATCTTGTCAGTTTAGCTTATTCAAGGGCAGTCAAGCAGAATCTGATCTCTCTCTTCATTAGAGCTGTTTTCTCCCTCTTCCCCTCTGCTGGCTTTAACACTAACACACACACACACACACACACACACACACACACATGCCACATATCATATATAAAAATAAAAATAAATATGGTTCCACATTTGACAAGCTAAAATACAATGAAAGCCCCCTTTTAATCAAAATCTGCCTTGACTCAGGTTATGACCTTAGCTGGCTGGGTAAAGTACCAACACATGCATATTGTGAAAGACATTAGAATCCCTGTCCAGAATCTATAGAAAAGGCCCAGGAAGAAAAAAAAAGGGGGGGGGGATAAAAGAACAGAAAGAAAGAAAAAAGAAAGAAAGGGGAAAAAAATCAGATGCATCTCTGAGGGCTTTCAGATACATGCCAGGCCCTACGGTGTATGTCTGAATTGGTCAGTCCCGCAGCCGTTTCCGCCCCCTCCTCGTTTTATAACTCCAGAAAATCAGATAACAGAAGTTTTATCTACCTTGCAAAGGCAATTTACATACAGATCCGCATTTTGCAAACAGTCATAAATTTCACACTTTAAGGGCAAACCGTGCCTTGAAGTGTTTTCCCCGGAAAGGGGAACAATATTAATAGCACTAATTGCAATCATAATCATAAATGCAGAAGATAAATTTCTTTGAAGTCCAATTTTTTGGAGAAGGAGGAAGGTAGAGTTTGAAGGGAAAACCCAAAGACAATTCTTTCTCTTTTAAAAGACACAGAGAGACATACAGAGAGAGACTAACTCCACAAACACACCATCACAGACACACAAACACACAGACAGTGGTTTCTAGAATTGTTTCTGACCATCAGCCACCTTTAAAGCTCAAGTGATTTGGGTGGGGAATGAAGATTTGAGCAAGGGGAAAAATGCAATTATGGAAAGCAATAATATATAAAAGGAAGCTCAGGTCATGACCTGAATTTTGGACAAAGTCCAAAAAGGCACTTGGTTTCCCCCAGATCTCCTTTAACACAACAAAAAAGTGAATTGGGAGACTTTATTTTTTCATATAAACTAGGCCAGTTTTCCCCATAGTATGGTTATTTCTATATATGTGCATTTCACAAGCCTTGCCTGCATGTACATTTTCCCAGGATTATTTACTATTTAGGGGGAAAAAAGAAGACATTTTAAGATATGACTTCATATCTTTAAAAAAACTGCTTTTTCTTGAATGTCAGGCAAACATTAGATCTCGTGAATTGTTGTTGTTGTTGTTGTTGTTATTGTTATTCTGTGTCATATCAAAGGCAGGCATGATTTGAAATATTTCACCTGCAGAGTTAAAACCTCAGATGTCTTACTCAACCAGAGTGAACCATAGGCTTATTAGATTTCATCATACCTTCCATTGTTGTTTTATAACTGTAGCACTATTTTTATATAGGAGAAAGTTGACAAGAAATATGTTCCCTCCCTAGTTAGAATTTCCTTCCTCCCCTATGTTTGATGGTTCGAATAGCCTATTTTCTGTTTTTTATAGCTTGATAAAATGGAGAGAGTGGAAACCCTCGGAATCGGCCATTTCTGAATTACAGTGGCCTTCTATATTATATATTGCAGTTATTGATGGAAATAAAACACGATTAGGAAGGTACGATTCCAAGAGAACTGTGGTTTGGGAAAAGAGCAATTGAAATATGTGTGACACATATGCACACGGTACATTTTAACATATCGTATTTTCTAAATTAAGGACAAAATCGGTCTCGTTGTTTAGATATGACTAGTAGGCCAAGGGTTGTCATAGTGCAGATTATCTACTCTTAACCACAACTAGAATCTGATCTGGTGATGGTGGTTGTTGTTATTATTATTTTGAAGCTCAGCGTCTATCTCCTGGCTTGGTGATCTTAATTTTTTTTTGTCTTTTTAACTGAAGAAAGTTTATTCCTTGTCCTTTTTTTCATTCAGCTGACCATTGTCACTGAGCAGTTTGCAGCCTTTCAATGGTCTCAAAATATGACGCTGTGATGTTCTGCCTACGGACACAAAAGCCGGCCTCTTTCTGTGCTCAGTGGGACAACTCTGGGGAGTAATGTCCACACACACACAACAGGCACACACACTTCCCATTCACAGCGATTCAGAGGGCTCCATGAAAACAAAAACAGGGCCCTCGTGTAGACCCCCAATATACCTACAATTTATCCCCTCTCCCACTCTTCCCAATATATACTTCCTCAACTTCTTTCTTTTAAAAAAATTCTCTTCTAATGAAAGAGAAGATAACTTTCCAAACTTTAACTTTAGGTCTGCACAGCTGACACAGATACAGCAGGACGTGCCTCTCAGTCAAACCACAGCTCTAATCCCCCTATGTCTTGCCCCCCAGCCGACAACAAAACGCCCCAGAGAGCTCTCTCTCTCCTCCCCCTTCGCTTTTTTCCCATTTTTTCCAGGAAAATTGAGAAGAAGGGAAAGAGGAAGGGGGATGGGGTGGGGAGGAAGGGAGGAAGGAAGACTGGTTTCTGAGGCCTGAATCCCACTTCCCAGCAAGCGCTGGAAGAGCCCCTCACCCCAAGGCAGAGAGACACCCCCCCAGTCCCCAGCAGAGGCCGCCCCCCTACCTGAGGTGAAGAGGACAATCGCTTTCAAGCAGCTGTATTCCGCCGAATCCACGTGTAGGGCTTTCAGCTTCTCCACCTGCTCCTGGAAAATGCGTATGTGGTCCATAAAGGCGACCACGCGGTCGGCGGACATGGGGGACGCGTGGAGGCCGGCGGCTGCCAAGAGCGGGGCGACGTGGAGAGGCATGGAGCACTGGGCGGCGTTGAGGACAAACAACTCACTCCAGGTGAGCCTCAGGAGGGCCACCTGGTCGGTGATCTGGAGGTCTGGGAAGAAAGGAATGTTCCGAGCCCATTCCACGGCGCTGAAAAGCATCCGAGCGGCCAACTCGCAAATGTTCTCGATGCCCATAATGTTGTTCGGCTGCATGCACTGGCTGCCGAAGCGGGAGGTCGGGTAAGGCTCTGCCCGCAGCAGGAGGGAAATATATCCGGAGAGGTACGAATGGCAGTTCAGGGGGTCCCCGTTGGTTAAGGCGAACTGGCCGTGGGTCGGCTGTGTGGGTGGCATTCTGCCCCTCTGGACGGCTGCAGTAAATAAAAAAGAAACTACAGCAATTAATACCTGCATTGCTAAGGAAGGGTGAGGGTGAGGATGAGGAGGGTAGTGATGGTGCTACCAGAACTACAGGGGCAACAGGGGGGAGAGATGGAGGAGAGGGGGCAATCCAAGGGAAGGTCGAGACACAGGACTTCTTCTGCAACGTCTGGAAGTAGAGACCTTCACATATTTCTGTGATAGCTGGGGGTGGAGGGGGGAGAGATCTGGACGTGGAAGGGGGGAACTAAGAATGTTTAGGGTTTCAGCCGAGTGGATGCAAGGCTAAGAGGATGACCCCCTTCCACCGTCAAGATCCAAGCAGAAGCCGCTTTGCGTGAAATTGTCCCCCGTTTTCAACCAGCCTTCCTTCTGAAACCTCCTCGGCCTTGTCCTTCCTTAGCAGCCCTTTCCTTTGCCCTCCTTTATATATATTTATATATATTATATTATAATATATTATTATATTATTATTTTAAAATAATAATAAAACAAAAACCAAAGGGGAAGGAAGAAATATTCGCCAGGTCAAGAAACAGATAGAGAAAGAAAGAAAAGAAAGAAAGAAAGAAAAAGAAAGGGAAGAGAAGAGAGAGCCATCTCTAGCGCGGCTTCCACTCTCTCTTTCTCAACACAGGCCGGCGGGGGGGGGGGAGCAAGCAAAATAAATACAATCAAATAAACAATTGCCGGCGGGCCGGCGGAACGGGGGAAAAATATAGGTTCCGCCGGATCTTATTGGGGCGAGAGGAAGCGGGGGCTGCTGGAAAGCCCGGGGAAGCCCTGCAGAAAATGGGCCTTGGGTTTTGTTCATAAATTTACATAGTGGTGACAGAGAGAGGGAGAGAGGGAGAAAATGAAAGAAGCCGAGATTCGCGGCAAAGAAAGCCGAATCAAGGCAGGCGGAAGCAGGGGTGGGGGTGGGGGCTTGCCTGCAGCCTGACCCCAAAGCCGCCCAGACCCTCTTCGAAGTGGGAAAACCGCTTTCACACCCCACCCCCCAAAATATCCAACCCGGGGCGGCTGGGAAGAGTGGAAGAAAACGCGCGCTACGCCATTAACCAGAAACCGCGGCTCGCCTTTCGCTCGCCGAGCTTTTCCGCCGCGGCTCTCCATCTTGCGGGAGGGAGGGGGGAACAGAATAAAAATAAAAATAAATAAAATAAAAATAAAATCCTCGCTCGCTGCTTCGAGCCCTTTCGGGCTTCCAACACTTCCCATGCTTTCTTTCCTTCCAGAGCTTCGAGTCTTTTACTCCCCCCCCCCCCAAAATAAAACCACCCGGGTTCCCCGCGTCTGGCTTCCCAACGCCTCGGCCGCAGCTTCCGAACACCCCCCCCCCCCACACACACCCCGAGCTCTGCCTTAAACGGGGAGAAGGGGAAAACGTGTTTATGGTCATCTTCCCAAGGCCGAAAGGACCTCGTGGGAAGCAAAGCGAGGCTCTCTGGAACTCCGGGATGGCAAGGAAAGCGAATGGAACCTCGCCGGAATTCCGAACGGAAGCCCCGATCGGAAAGCCTCCCCGGCGAGTGGATCGATCGATCCGGGATTTATTTATGGGTTATGGTTATTTACAGAGCAGGAACCGAAAGGAAGAAGGCGGATGGGGGAGGGAGTAAGTGTGTGTGTGTATGGGAGAACAAGGGAAAGAAGTTTACGTAGCTGAGATTGTCCGGAGCTCCCTTTTTACTGTTGGGGAGGCTGAACCCCCGCTTTCTCAGCCCCCCTTTTTAAAAACTGCTTTCTTTCCCGGGATCTATCCCAGCTGCGGGAGACACCCCCCCCCCCGACCCATTTCAAGGAGAATGGGAAGCGGGAAGAGAGGGCGGAGAGAGAAAAGTTGTTTTGGCTTAGGATTCAGGGGTCTATGAAAAGCCATTTTAGCCCTTCCAAACCCCAGGCCAGAAATTCAAAGCGATTTTCTCTCCCCCCCGCCACTCAGGAGAAGAAATGAAGCCCAGACCAGGGCTTTTTTAAAAAGGAAGGAAGGAAAGAAATGAAGGAAGGAAAGAAAAAAGAAAAAAGAAGGAACAAAAGGAGGAAAGAAGAAAGAAAGAAGGCAAGGAGTAAGGGAGGAAGGGAAAGGAAGAAAGAAAGAAAGGAAGGAAGGAAGGAAGGAAGGAAGGAAAGAAAGAAAGAAAGAAAGAAAGAAAGAAAGAAAGAAAGAAAGAAAGAAAGAACTACCAGCACCTCGACTTTGTCCGCCAAAACAAAGCATACTTTAAAAACAAAATCAAGGCTCCAGTCCTCCTTCCTCCGCAGGCTGGATTTCAATTTTTAAGGGATCCTGCCTCCCCGGAAGAGCTATTCTCCTTGCCTCGATTGCCCTCCCCGCCGGCGGGTGAGAAATGGGAAAACAAATGAAATTCCAATACCTTCCCGTCTCATGCCAACCTTCAGGCATTTCTTGAGGCGACAATATTGGCATTGGTTGCGGTGATGTTGGTCAATGGGGCAGTTCCGGTTGGCGCGGCACGTGTAGCTAAGGTTCCTCCGGACGCTGCGCTTGAAGAAACTCTTGCAGCCTTCACACGTAAATTGCCCGTAGTGTTTGCCGCTGGATTTGTCCCCGCACACCACGCACTCGATGTGCTGCTGCTGCTGTTTCTCCCCTTGGTTTTGCTGGCTGCCCGGGGTGGTTTGAGCCGGGGTGGTGGGTGGCCCTCCTTGGACCGGCGTCTGTGGGGGGTGGGGGGTGCCCGTGGGGGCTCCCGGCACAGGGGGAGCTTGCGAAGGCTGCGTTCCTTGCGGGCCGGTCACATCGTCCTGCGGGTCTCGCCAGGCGGCCACTACCATTGCCATATCTAAGGGACACCGTGGCCAAATCGCGCGCCCCCCCGTCGCTTGCTGTGGCCGCCGGATCCGCTTCTCCGGCCGGTTGCGCCTGCCGTTGGAGCCGGAGCGAGCTGTGGCGGTCTAAAGAGAAAGGGGGAGGGGGGCGGTTGTCCACTTTTATATTAGTTTATTTGCTCTCCCCCTCCAGCTTTTTTTCTCTCGCAGTTCGCGTTGGCAAGTTATTCTGATTTTCACGGCTGGAAGTTGCTCTGGAGGAGAAGGGAGCGCGTCGTAATCGGCGGCGGTGATGGTTTTCTTTTAAATTTTCCACCTCTCTCGCTCTCTCGTTGGGTTCTTCTTCTCTCCCCCCCTTTTTCCCGATCTTTCGTTCAGTTTAATTTAATGCTTTGGATGGAGAGTTGGGGGGGGGATGGTAGAAAAGATCTCGTACGGTTCTCTCCCCCACTCGTACAATTGCAAATAGTAAATAAATGCGGGAAGCAGACACGCACGCACGCACGCAGCAGGCAGGCAGGCACCGGAAAGTGGAGTTGAGAAAGGAAAGGGGGGAACGCGGACGAGTGGACAAGAGGGGGGAAAGAAAAAAGAAAAAAAAAGCGAGGAGGAGGAGGAAGAGGAGGAAAGCGCGAGGCGATTGTCTGTTAGCAAAAGGGGAAGAAAAGTAAAAAAAAATTACAAAAGGGGGACGGCTGGGGAGAGAGAGAGAGAAAGAGGAAGAGAGAGAGAGAAAGAGGGGAGAGAGAGAGAGAGAGAGAGAGCGGAATTCCCTTCAAAGATCTCTCCCTCCCTCTCTCTCTTGAAGCCGACCCGAGTTGCAGGAACAGAGGCGGGGGTCTGGGGGCCAGATCCAGCGAAGTCCGCAGTCAGCCATTCAGAAAAGCCATGGAAAGCAAGCCAGGCGAAAGCCCGCAGCGGCTCGCAGGAGGCGCAGGCGAGCCCAGAGAGAAATCCCACGCTCGGCACGCCGGCCCGCGGACCCGGCCTGGCTCCTGCTCCTGGCGGGGTTTCGATCAGATGCCCCGCTCGGAGTTTGGCGAAGCTGTAGAAACATCAACCGGGGAAGGGAAGGAGGAGGAGAGGAGGAGGAGGAGGAGGAGGAGAGGAGGAGGAGGAGGAGGAGGGGAGAGAGAGAGAGAGAGAGGGAGCGAGAGGGAGACGGGGCGGGCGGGCGGGGAGGGGGGGGTGAAAGGAACCAAACAAAAACCACACGCGCGCGCGCTCCCACTCACACACGCACCCTCCACGCGCTCCCGCACCCGCGCGCGCTCTCAGACCCCCCCACACACATACACGCACCCCCTCTTTCCTCCCTCCCTTCCCCAAAATCGGAAGTCTTTCCCGGGCGTCTTCTCTGCTGCGATCGGCTTGGGTCCTCTTTGGCCGTCGGCTCCTTCCCCTTCTTCTCCTCTTTTCTTTCTCCTGGTCCCGGTTCTTCTTTCTTTCCTTTTTCCTCGCCTCTTTTTCCTTTCCTCCTCCTCCTTTTTCCTCCGCGGCTGCGGCTACTCCGGCTCTCGTTCCCCCTTTCCTCCTCCTCCTCCTCCTCCTCCTCCTCTTTCTCCTCCTCTTCTTTCTCCTCCTCCTCCTCCTCCTCCTCTTTTCCCTGCTGCCGCGGCCGCTGCTGCTGTCGTCGCCGCCGCCGCTTTGCCCGCGCCTTATGCTACTCCCGTTTCTTTCGCAAGTGGGTCTCTTTAGCAAATCTGCTTCCTCGCACAACACATGGGGCGATAAGGGGAGGAGGAGGAGGAGGAGAGGGAAGGGGGAGGGAGGGAGGGAGGCGGCGGGGCTGGAGGCGGAGGCGGAGGCGGAGGCGAGAGGATCGGGGGAGGGAGGGAGATCGAGCGAGCGAGCCAGCCGGCTAAGGGGGGCAACCGGCGTGAACTCTCTCCAGGCTTAGAAGCCCCCTAGCCGGAGAGAGCGATAAAAAGGCGGCAGGAGGAAGAGGCGAGGGGGCTGGACTCGGGTGCCGAGGGCGCCCCAGAGAGGAAGGGGGGAGAGAAAAGAGGCGGGGGGTTAATAATAAATAGCAAGGGCAAATGTGTATCTCTGTAGCTCTCTATGCACCGGGGTTTGGCATGCATGTGAAAGTAGAGATCGCGGGGTGGGGAAGGTGGCCGGGATTGGGGGTGGGGGGCGGAGAGAAAGAAAGCAGGAGACAGGAGATTTCAGGAGCGGGGGGGGGGAGAGAGAGAGAAAGAGAGAGAGAGAGGAGGGGGCGATTGCACAGCAATACCAGCGATAGAGGCGATTTAAAATAATACTAATACTAATAAAAGAGGGAGGGGGGAAAGGGGGAGAAGAACAAAAAAGGAGAGAGAGAGAGAGAGAAAGAAAAAGAAAAAAAAGAAAGAGAAAAGAAGGAGGGGAGGCCTGAATCCCAGGGATGCAATATGCGGGAGAGGAGGAAGAAGGGAGGAGGAGGAGGAGAGGCGGGGGGGGAGTTAAAGGAGTGAATGCGATTTATAGGAGACCGGCTGGGGCAAGCGGCGGAGGCTTTCTCCGCGCTCAGCTCACCCAGCTCTCTATATAGTGAACTTTGACACCGCGGCTGCAACTTAGCACACGTTGCCATGGCGACCGCTCGCCTTATAAGGCAAGAGGCTGCCTTTGACTGGTCAGGAGCTCGCGGACCTCCCCTCGGCCCTCATTGGGCAGTTTAGCCTTGTGCGGGGCTGGGAGGGGGAGGAATGGCTTGGGAAGCCCCGGCCAAGTCCGCGCGGTCCTAAAGCGAGTCCGTTCGACTTCCATCCCTCGCCGCTCTCACTCTCCCCGCCTCCCCCTCCATCCATCGCTCTGAGCAGCCTCTCCGTCTGTTTGTCTGTCTGTCTTTTTATCTTTTAAAAATGTTTTTCTCCTTCTCTCCATCCCTTCCACTCCTTCTTTCCCTCTTCCTCATTCTTGAAAGTGAGATTTTGGAACTCGGAGAAACATTAGTAAGATGATGAGAATGCCTCCTCATCCTCATCCTCAGTAGTAGTAGGAGTAGTATTACTGCGACGTTATAAGGATCTTTATGGTCGCGGGTTCTTTTCTGTGTAGAAATGGTCTTGGTTTTGAAGCTGGGACTCTACCCAGGTGCATCAAGCAAATTTGCAACCCTCTTTGGAAGATAACGGACTCGGTTATCTCCCAGAGGTTATAGATCAGAGGTTGCCTTCCTCACCTTTGAAAGGCTGGGCTGCTTTCAAGGAGAGTTACCCTATGCTTTATGGAGCACTATTCTTGAGGCTGAATGGGAGGAAAAGATGGGACATTTTGGGAATATTGTGGGGGAGAGAGAGAAAAATGACAATCCATTTGGGCTACAGTGGGAATTCAAGATACCTGGGGGAAACGATTTGAAACAACATTTTGCACAACTTAGGTCGCTCTGATGCTGAAATCCCCATGAAGCTCCATTGCGGATTACAGCTCTTACAGGTACATAGAGTGAACTTTTTAATCATCTGGCACCTCACAGGATAATAATAATGCAATCATCCATAGTGACAATAACACGACCTCTTTAATAAGTCGAAACACTTTATATTCTCTGTAATATTCTCACGCTGATCTTGCGGTTTGCCCAGACTTTAAAAAAAAAAAGTCTAACTTGATCTCGCCGTCTGAGCCAAGCAATTAAAAGTGGATTTCCAAGCTGAACATTTTACAACGTTCTTCCTCTCTAGGTTAAACCTCTGCTTTCTTTAAACTCTGGGACAGGTTGATCCTTCCCTAAAGGTAGAGACATTTTCTTCTTCTGCTGGGAAACTCTTGCAAGGTGGGCTTACATGGAATAAAGGTAAAGGTAACCTTTCCATGGGATAGACACCAATTAAGTCAACACAGAGAGAATCGGAGAAAGGAGATGGTGGTCAACTTTGGAACAGTGACCTTAAACTTCAGGGCTCCCTTGAGATCTCTGCCATTCTTCTCTGCCACACGGATGGTGGTGATGATGCTCAGCCACTTTTGACTTTTGCTCCACGTTTCTCTCTCTCCCTCTCCCTCCCTCTCTCTTTCTCCCTTTCTCTCTCTCTCACACACATGCCTTAGTAACAAAAATGCGTGCAACCACTTCAGGGTGCTGCTATGTCTCCCAAAAGAGGAGGCTTCATACACAGATATTTGTCCTGAGCCAAGGCGAGGAGAACAGAGGGGGGGGGGGAAATAGGACCAAGCAGGATTTTACTCCCAAGAAAACACATTAAAAGCCAAGGGCTAAGGGGCAAATTTCAGAAGTCCGTCCCTGCCTCCTGTTCACACGATTCCATTTCTTCCTCTTTACCAAGTCGCCTTTATTTAAGTCGCCACAAAACCCAGAGCAAACAAAATCCCGCACCAAAAGGAAAACACCCCAACGTTAGAAAGGATATCCAGAACAACCCAATTATATTTATTTTACTTTATTTTATTGTATAGTCTGAGCTGAAGGGAACCGTCCCAACCTCCCAGCGATGCGTGGAAATCCAGATCTAGAAGGGATCTGGGTCCAGTTTGCCAATCTCGGCAAAGAAATTCCTTTTCGAGACGGCAAACAAGCCAATAAGTAAATAAAAAGTCTCCATCATGTGAATGTTGGACGGGAAAAAGAGAACATAGATACCCGTACAAATATATAATCCGTGCAATGCGACATATATGGATGCGGGTGGACGTGATGGATACATACACTCCAAAATACACGTATAGCAATTTGTACGAACATATTTCTGAGTGTTGGTGTGTATGCAGACTATACTATATATGTATGTGTATTTGGAGAAACGGAGTTAAGTTACACACATTCGAAGAAAGCAACAAAATCTCAAATTTTCGGGGTCCCGCAACGATAGTCCGCATATGTCCCTATGCAATCTTGCCGCCTCATTTCCTCTCTTCACAATACACTATTTTTGGGGGGTGGGTATAGCAATTTGGGGGAAGAGGGGGACATCAGACAGAAAGGCCGCTGTTCGGAGCACGCAGGTGTGTGGAGGAAAGTCAGGCAAAATGGAAATATGAAGCTGCGTTCGCTTCTGGCCCAGTTGGAAATTCCGCCATTCCTGCCCTTTTCCTCTGATCCATTTCGAGGCGAGGGTGAAAAGACCCCCTCTGTCCTCAGATGGGGCCGGTTCGAAGGTCCTTCTCCCTCTACCCCCCCCCCCAATGCAAAATCGCCGAGCCGTCGGGTGGCCGCGACCTTGGCCCTCTTTCCCGACCATTCAGCGCTAAGAAACACGCCTGCTTTCTATGCGCGCACAGGTTGCATTCACACAACAAGCTTAAAGCAGGTCAGAAGGAGATTAGCGGCTAGGCATAAGCGGGGCTAGTTTGTGCTAACCTTGTATGCGGGGAGGGGGGAAAGGGGCGGCCGGGCGAACCCAGACCGCTGGGTTAGGGAATAACCAGGGCCGATTCCTCCAGCGGCTTAACTTCAGTCGCCAGGTGAACCTGTTGCCCGGTGAATCCGGCCGCGAAAACTCGCAGTAACCGAGCTGGGGGAGGTGGTCGCCGCTCTCTCGCAATCTCTGCGGGGGGGAAAGGTCTGGATTTTTGCGCGACTTCTGGCAGGATCAGCCCGAAGAAGCCAGCAGGGGGGAAATGAACAGCAGACCGAGAGTCAGAGATCTTTTCCCCCAGCACAAAGGCGACGAGAGACACAGACAGAGACAGAGAGACACGGGCTAGGAGAAAGGCGACGGCGGCTTTGTCCCGCGCGGAGTTTTTCTGGACTCACGCGGAAGAGAAACGCATTTACCACGGAAAGGGGACGAGCGGAGAAAAAGGAGCTGCCAAGCAGATCCAGTGGCGGAGCGCCGATCCCTTTTCTTTTTCTTCCAAAGCGCTGTCGGTGTTGCAGACGGCCGGGCGGCCGAGGATGTTGGCCGGGGCGCAGCGGCAGCGGAGGGAATACCTGGCCGTGGGGGTTAGGTTTAGCCGCAAGAAGCCCGCGTCGCGCGTGAAAGGAGACCCGTCCGAGCGCGCGGAAATCAGGGATAGCTCAGCGCTCTGGGATCCTCGAGGGCCGGCAGAAGCCGGGTCCTCGAGGTCTGACCATTGCAAGGAAGGATAGTAGATTAGTGGCCGGGACCCCCACTTTTACGTTTCACCCCGAGGATGTTCTAGAAGGCGGACTAGGACTAAATTTGGGTGGTGGTGACCAGCAAGGAACGCGTCGGCAGTTGGAGTCAAGAACAAGTATCTTCACCTGCCCGTTTGAAAAACTGGGATTCGGGGCCGGAGAAATGTGGGGAACTGATAACAAACTAAACTAAGATGAAATGGGGAGAAAGGCAGAGACAGGAGAAAGGAGGAGAGCCGGCCCAAACTAAAGAAGAAGAAGAAGAAGAAGAAGAAGAAGAAGAAGAAGAAGAAGAAGAAGAGGAGGAGGAGGAGGAGGAGGAGGAGGAGGAGGAGGAGGAGGAGGAGGAGGAGGAGGAGGAGGAGGAGGAGGAGGAAGAGGAAGAGGAAGAGGAAGAAGAAGAAGAAACAGTAACAGTAACAGTAGTAGTAGTAGTAGTAGTAGTAGTAGTAGTAGTAGTAGTAGTAGTAGTAGTAGTAGTAATGGTGAACGGAGAAATCTTTGTTTCGGGCCTTTTCTCCTTCTTTTCCTCCCCTGCCGGCCTGTATGTGGGTGGTAAATCCGAGCGGTCCCCTCTTTCCCGGCGGATCTTTTGGGCAGCTCTGGCTGGAAGAAGGCGAGCCGCTTCCTCCCGGCCCCCGTGGCCGTTCTCTTTCCCTCCCCAGCTCCATCTGAAAAAACCCTGGAAGGGGGTGAAAGTGGCCGACCCTGCGTTGCTCTGATCTTGCAAGTCAATGTAATTTTTTCAACCGTTGGGCTAGCTAGTGGCACTTTGTGGGGGGGGGGGGGGACGACACAACAGGGACTGTCAAAGCGGGACTCTTTGGAAAAAGGTACAGTGCGAAATTAGAACATATGCTAGCAGAGAGCGAGAGAGAAAGGGCGCGCCAGGGAAGGGGGGAGAGAGAGTTGGATGAGAGAGATATGGATGAGAGAGAGAGAAGGAGGGAGGGATGAGAGAGAAAGAGAGGGAGGGAGAGAAAGAGAGAGAAAGAAAAGAGAGAGAAAGAGAGAAGGGGAAGAGATGGGTGAGAGAGAGAGAGAGGAGGGAGGGATGAGAGAGAAAGAGAGGGAGGGAGAGAAAGAGAGAAGTGGAGAGTGAGAAAGAGAGGGAGGGAGGGAGAGAAAGAGAGAGAAAGAGAGAAAGGGAGAGAGAGAAAGAGAGGAAGGGAGAAAAATTGAGAGGGAGGGAGATGGGGGGAGAAAATAGGGAAAGAGAAAGGATAGAAACCGGGGGGGGGCAGAGAAGCTGGCTGAGACACACCAGAAGTACAGTATGCGCCTGCCCCCTAGCGAAAGTCCATCACTGGCATTAAAAAAAAAATCACCCCTCAACTTTCAAACAAATACGCGGCTCTTAAAGTGAAAGGTACTTGTTGGGGTGGGGGCGAGTATGGTTTGCACGCGGAGCTAGGCTAACTAGGCGGACGGACGGTCTGGGGGGGACACTGGGTGAGAGGCGCAGAGGAGCCGCGGCAGGGAAAGTTGTAGAGTTTTTAAACCTCTCCCGGGTTTCTCTGCTCCCATCCCCCCACGGCCCCCTCCCCCCTCCCCACCTCCGGCCGTTGAATTTCTCCAGGGCAGGTTGCTGCGTTGACCCTCCGGACTTCGATCGAGCTTTCTTTCAGCTTCCGGGGGAAAAAAAGCCTTTTCTTTCAAAGGGAGGGGCGAAGGGATGAGTTCGGGGATCTCCCCCCCTTCCTTTCACAGGCAGAAGGCTGCAGGGCAAGGTGTTTCTTTCCGAAGCTGTGGTGTTTTGTTTTTTTAAAGTGACACCGGCGTGATGATTTTTAATTCCTCCCCCCCCCTCGAGTTCCACGCAGCACGCATACGCGCGCCCAACACACACAGGCGCGCGCGCGCGCACACGAACACACACACACACACACACACAGAGTTGGCAGGGGCCAAACAAAACTTTGCACCCGACTCTTGGACCCCAACGCGGACTCCTGCTGGCGGCGGTGAGTACCCCTATGAACGATATTATCAGAGGCTCGAAGCGAGGAAGGGGCGTCGGCTGGGGTTTGGGGAGCAACTTGTTGGGAAAAAATAAAATAAATTCAAAGCTATTCCTGCAAGAAAGGAAAACAACAACAACAACAACAACAACCTCCAACTCAGCCGAGCTAAACTGCACGTGGTTTGCAATCTGCAAGGTGAATTCTTGCCTTCGGATTCCCTCCACTCCATCCCACTCCCGCCCCAGGCGCTCCTCTCCTCTCGAATCCCTGCTCAAACCCCACATTCTCCATCTCCCCAGTTGTTCCTTGGATGCAGCTCCCCCGAACTGCATCTCGCAGGATTGGCGGTGGGGTTCGGGGAGGGTGCCGTTGTGTGTCTTTAAGAAGCCTTCCCGCGACAGCTCGCCCGTTGCACCAACTTCTTTCCCGGGGTAACATCGGGAGCAGAAGACCGTCCGGCTCGCCCTATCCCCTCTCCGCCTACCCTTTTGCCAAACGGTTCCCAACTCTACTCTGCTCTCCTCCGGGGGCGTTGACTTAAGGAAGGCAAAACCCAGGGTGGGATAGTCGCGCAGGGACGCCCTTAAGCAAGCGGTAAGCTCCAGAGTGCAACACAAAAAGCTCAACACAATCACATGTCAATAATAATAATAATAATAATAATAATAATAATAATAATAATAATAATAATAATAATAATAATAATAATAATGGTAGAGAAAGAGAGAAGCATTCCCTCCCTCCCCCCAAACGCGTCGCAAGGAAGAGGATTTTTTTGGGGGGGGAAGAGAGAGAGAGAGAGAGGGAGAGAGGGAGAGAGAGAGAGAGAGAGAGAGAGAGAGAGAGAGAGAGAGAGAGAGAGAGAGAGATTTAAAACGAGAATTAAACATACCCAAAGTATATTTGCTTTGTTCAAGGTCCCAAATCGCTTGCATCTTCTCCTTTAGGTTGGGCAGCGGTTGACAAAATTGCTTTTAATTGTTATTATTATGATTATTGTTTTGCCCCTCCCTCCCTTTAGGCTGCGAAGACGTATCTTCTTGGTGTTTATCTAAGCGGTTGTGCAAACTGTTTTTTTTAAAGCGAGGGGAGGTGGGGGGGAGAGAAAAGGAAGAGAAGGGGGAAAAATTACAAGGGAAGAAAGATGAAAGGGTGAGATGTTTCCTAGTCTAGGAAGAAACGTGTGTGTCCCCCCCCCATGTATACCTCTCGTTAAGATCTTTTTAAAAGGGGGGGGGTCGTGGTGGAATTATATAAATATATACAGACACAACCTAAGTTTAAGCGGGGTGGGGGGGAGGTGAGCTTCTCCACGTAGTGGAGGAATGTAAGCTTTTAAAAAATGGAGAGGGGGGAGAGAGAGGGGAGGAAAGAGCCCCACCCAAATGTTTAAAGATCTGTCGCTGTTCACACTCCTTAGAAGGAAGAACGTCTGGTTACACCTTGTTTGGGGCTGGGAACACACACAAACGCAGGCACACCGCCCTCCCCTAATGGGAAAAGAGAAAGGGGAAAGGGGGGGGGGGCGAGAGAGAAAGGGGCTTCCAAATTAAACGTGTCTTGTAGAAAGATGGAAAAACAGATCTTAACGTTTTTTTTAAATGCTTCTGCGTTTGGGTGAAAACGAGAGTAGGTGGGGGGGGGGGCAGTAACAACAAACCACAATCAAGACCTAAATTGCAGCTGGGGGGGGGGGTGAGTCCGAAGCTTCAAATTCTAGATCTTTTTTTTTTTTTTTTTGCTTCCTTTCCTCCCCTAGTCCTTCCTCTTTGGCTGCATTCACACAACAAGCCCCCCCCCGGGTTACTGCTCTCCCGGTTCGGATGGACTCCCCCCCCCCCGAAAAGCTTTAAGTGAAGGCAAGAACCGGCCAAGCTTAACTTGTCCTAGGAATGCAGGCAACCCCGGCTTTGGGGGAGCGGGTTCGGCGGGGCCTCCGTTTTCTCCTCGCTGCAGGAGCCCGCTCCCTTCCAGATCGTCCAAATTGAAAACCCACCCACCCCCCCAACATTTGCCTCCCTCGGTTCCTTGGGCTGAAAGCAAACCAGACTAACAGCTCCCCTTCCCCTTTGCAAGCATGGCGTTGGTGCCCGAAGCAGGGAAGGGAGAGGGGGCAAATGTTAGGTGGGAAACCCACTCGCTTCTCCTGCTGCCTTCGGAACGGCCGGGTGGGTGGGAAAGGGAAGAGAAGTGATGGGCCAGATTTTTGTTGGTTCGCGGCTAAGATTTCCAACGAGTACAGTTTTTCTGACGTTTCCCCCTTTTGAAGAAAAATGATTGCTTGAAAATATAATTTTAAGACAGAGAGGGAGAGAAAGAGAGAGGGGGGGGGGAGATAGGGAGGGAGAGAGAGAGCTGGGGTAATCAGTCACAGTAGTTGGTGAAAACAAATTGTCCCAATGGCAAAAGGTTCCCACCTTAATTTTGTTAGATTCGTTTTCCAGTATTCCCACCCCAGATCTTGAAAAGGAGAGCACGAAATCCCGCCGTCGTCCCCAGCGTTAATTGAGCCTTTACAAGGCAAATGAAATTTACAAATGGATTTGCCCCAATAATTGCACACACACACACACACACACACACACACACAAACACACACACAATCACACTTAATTACGTTCATCTAAATGGGTGGCTTTTGGATGGTGGGATAACACGCGGGTGTATTTGAAGGGAGGGGAAAAGGGGCTGGGGTCTTTCTTTTGTGGGTCATCAAATGTCCACCTTATAGGCCTGTAAAATTCCCCAATCTTGGAACTGCTGTACAAGATTTTTAAAAAAATGTCCTAAAAGAGCGCCTTGCCTTCGGATAGTTTTATGGCCCGGGAAAGCAAAGGGCTTCAACCTAGAGCCCCTTTTCTTCCCCCTTCCCCAAAGCCCACCAAATAATCCACACACCCCTGCTTCCCTCTTCCCCTGCCACCCCCACCCATGGGCCACTTTCTTCCCTCCCCCCTTCCAGAGTTTTCCTTGAGGGGGGGATTTGTTTGTGTTTGTCTCTGTGAGTAATGTGGCAAGAAGGAAAGCAGGCAGCTTGAGAATTCAGCCTGCATCTTTTAGAAAGATTAATACTTTTAAATCGTACCACTAGGAATCCATGTGGACTCTTCTCTGTTAGCAGAAATAGAGCCAAAGGCGAAAAAGACCTAGGGAGTTATCTGGAGGGGTGTTAGTGGGAGAAAAAAAAATCATTTAGGAATGGTTTCAATCTCAAACATGTCTTCTCATTTTCCTTTCTTTCCTTTCCTTTCCTTTCCTTTCCTTTCCTTTCCTTTCCTTTCCTTTCCTTTCCTTTCCTTTCCTTTCCTTTCCTTTCCTTTCCTTTCCTTTCCTTTCCTTTCCTTTCCCTTCCTTCCTTCCTTCCTTCCTTCCTTCCTTCCTTCTTTCTTTCTTTCTTTCTTTCTTTCTTTCTTTCTTTCTTTCCTCCCTCCCTCCCTCCTTCCCTCCCTCTCCCCTTCTCTTTTCCAAAGCTGGCCTGCAGTTCGGAGGTTAGCCTAGGAGGCGTTGGGATAAAAGGGGTCAGGGGTGAGAGTTACATTAACCCTAAACGCGAGGAAGGAGCCTGGCAGGCCCTCGCCTGCCCACCAACTCAGCTGGTTGGCTGGCTGGCTAGCTGGCTGGCTGGCGGGGCCTTGGAGATAAATTCCCTTGACATACCAAGCCGAACAAAGGGTGGGTCGGATTTTGACGCCCCCTCCCTCCAAACGGACCCTTTGAACTCAAGGAATTTGGGAGGAATATGAAGTAGTATCCTCTCCTTCCCCCCTCTCTCTCCACCCCCCCTCTCCTTTCCTTAGTTGGTGTCTCCCTTCGCATTTTTCCAAGGAGCGGGTTTTGTCTCGAAGAAAGTGTGTGTGAATGGGGGTGAATAGCGTTGAAAGGGAGGAGAAGGTCCCCAGCAAATCGCTTTTTCTGCCACCCCCCCTTCTGTCTTTTCGGATCAGCGCCTTTCAATGGGCGTAGAGGTGCTCACCCTGCCCCAACACCAAGGCTTCCCCCCACCCTGCTTTCTTCTCCGGCCAGGAAAAAAAAAGGCCTCTAATTAAATTGTTTGCTACGGTCCGAGCGGGGCGATTGGGGAGAGCTGGCTTAAAAGAGAATGTGCTTAGGCCAAGAGATGTAGATGGGAGGGAGAGGGGGGGAAGCCCCCAACAAAACAGCGGGGGCGGGGCGGAAGGAAAGGTGTCGGGTTGCCTCTTCCTGCCTCCCCACACCCCCAGGCCGATTTCACCTGGACCAAGCCGAGGCAAAGTTTGCCTTCTCTTTCAAGAAAGGTGTCTGAATATTTTTTTTAAAAAAAAAATAGCACCTAAGGGCTGCGGACGCGCAGTCCGGAGAAAAACAGAGCGCCTCTGTCGCAGCGGGAAGGGACTCCCCGAGTTGCAAATTTGGGGAGGGCTGCTGCGGTTTGTCCACCCCAATCCCCTTTCTGGGCGATTCATTTGTGAAGCTCTTTCTCGGCCTTCCTCTTCCTCCTCGGTGGTAGAGCGCTTCGAAATGACCTCTTTCTGAGCGGGGAAGGGGCGGGGGAGGAGAGATGCCTCCAATTGCACCCGAGAGTTATTCCTCCGTGTGAATGATGGGGCGGATCCAGGAATCGTAGCCACAGCGAGGTTTATTTATGTTTGTTTTAGAGACGCTCGCGTCCTTCTGTTATTCCAGACGCACATCTGTCAGTTGGGAGAACGCGCGTTCATCCCTACACCGGAGAGAGGGAGGGAGAGAGACAGAGAGAGACAGAGACCAAGAAAGAGGCAGACAGAGGGAGAAAGAGAGAGAGAGGGAGAGAGAGGAGAGATGGAGAGAGAAAGAGAGAGGGAGAGATGGAGAGAGAGGGAGAGAAAGAGAAAGAGAGAGGGAGAGAGAAAGAGAGAGGGAGAGATGGAGAGAGAGAGAGAGAGGGAGAGATGGAGAGAGGGGGGGGGAGGGAGAGGGAGAGGGAGAACTGCGCCTGGCAACGTTCCCCAACCGGGCGCCCTCCAGATGTCTGCCCTTTCCCAACTTTTCCTCTCCCGGCAAACCCCGGTCTCCGAATTGGGTGGGGATGACAGGAATCGCGAGGCAACACAGCTGCAGGGCAGATTAGACGCTTACTGTCTGCCAGTCTGGGTGGGGGGAGGGGAAGGAGGAAACACACGGGTGAGGAGGGGGAGAAACATCAGGATGCGGGGGGGGGGGAGAAGAAATGCCAGGGTGTGGAAACATCTGCTGGGTGGGCAAGATCCAGGTGCTTTCACAGAGTAAGCCTTTCTGAGTTCCGAAGGATCTGCTGGCAGGAACTTTTCTTCAACACTCTTAAAACTTTAAAAACAAAAACAAAAAAACCTCTCCATCTAGAAGTCTAGCAAACCCGAAAATTGCCTGCTTTTACCCTGGATCCCCCTCGCTCCGTGGCTAGGGGGACAGATGAACACGCAAATGTTCGAATCTGACTCGTTCACACAACCTGTTTGATCTCCAGAGCCCCCAATGGCGGGAGGGAAAAAAAACTATTTTCAGAAACGGAAAGCGAGGTTGGCCAATACCGACTATGGGCCCAGCTCCCCCTATGCCTTCGAACACTTTTCTGACCCAACGCGGTGGTTGGCTGCCAGTTGGGCGTATGAAAGGGCCTCTCCATCACACCAACTTTGGTCCAGTCTTATCTCCCTGCCCGACTATTTATGCCTCCAGCTAATTGGGAGCGTGGGAATGGGTGATGGGCGGAGGAGCAGATGTCAAGATGGGGACGAAGAGGGAATCTTAAGCCAACGGGGACCCTGCGCTTCTCTGGAGCTGGTTTTGCTGCGGTCCCACAACAGAAGGCCCGTATCGCTTTCTTGCGTGTCTTTCCTAAGTACATTGTGTGTGTTTGCTGCAGACTTTTACCCGGTGGGACGGATGTGGCAGGAAACCAACAGCACTGGAAGAGCGGAGTCTTCCTCCATGCTGATTCCCTGCTCCCTCTTTCTCCCTCTTTTCCTTCCCTTCCTTTCTTCTAGACAACCTTCCTACCATCCAACCAAGCCATTGGGCGTCATTTTTGGCATCCCCTCCACCTCTTCAATTTAAGTGGAGGTGCTCTTTTGATTTCTCCGTCAGCTCCCTCTTTCTCCCTCCCCTCCTTTTCTTCCCCTCTTCTACAGAACCACCTTACGTGACCCCAAGAGGGTGGGGGTCATTTGTGGCACCCCCGCCCCTTCTAAAGTCTAAAGTTGAAGTGCTCTTTTGATTTCTCGGGAAGCTTTCTCTAGCTTTAACTGCCTGGGCAAAACGCTCTCGTGAAACGCGCAGAATCCCCACCTGGATTCTAACCTACGGTTGGGGGCCGTTATTTCCCCAAACCTCTGATTAATGGGGAATGGACGGCGGTGTTTGACTGGGACAAGGGCTGAAAGAGAGAGGGGGAGGGAAGGGAGAGGGAGAGAGAATATGAATGAATTATTCGAGCAAATTAATCCACCTTCATCCGGCTGCCTCTGAGTCGCAGGAAAGGTTTCCTGGCGGGAGAAGAAACTTGCAAATTTAGGTCGGAAGTTAAAGCGGAGTGGAAAGGAGAGGGCGGCATTGGGAAGATGGAGACACGGGATGAGGTGTGTGTGTGTAGATACAAATGACAAATTTAAAAATAGGGGAGTGGGATGAGTAGGGGGAAGAAAGCGATGGTAGTAACCTTCCAGCCCCAAGGAACATTTTTTTCCCTTTCCACGCGTGCTTTTCTCGCGCCGCGCATTTTCCGCGCCCCGAGTTCCTGGGAGAGACTAAATTGATGGAGAAGTTTGACTCCTCTGCTATAAGCTACTCCCTTCCTCTCACCGTCCACCCCCCCCCCCCTGTGGGTTCTTTCTCTTGGCCACTTCTGGATAACAATATAATCTCCCCCCTCGCCTCCCCCCGCCGGTTTTCCTCCGCTTGGGCAGCGATCTATCGATTCCAGAGGAGGCGCTTGTAGCTACCCAGAAGGCTAAATATTTACCTATCGCCCGCTCATTGGCAGGTTATCCCTCTAACGATCCTTCCCTTTTTTCCGACAGAAGGAAGGGGAAAACGCGTTTCGCTTCGTGCTTCTGAAAACGTAAAACCTCAAACCCAAAGAAACCGATCCTAAGAAGGAATGTTGTTTTCAGACGCGTCTTTTGCGGGATGAGAAAATAAGTTCGCCAAATCGATGCGGACGGAGCGATTAAGCAGCTCCTGGGGTGGGAAGCGAGAGGCAAGGCGGCAAGGAGGCAGGCGGGGAAAGTTCGGGATTTCTTGCGTTTGGTTAGAGCGCCGGTTTTAAGGGGACACGCGCGTCCTCTTAAGCCTGGAACTATCGGGCCGAGGTTTTGGAGGGAAGGTGTATCCACTTCTCTCTTCCCTTTGGAAGAGAAGACATAAAAATCCACAGGGGGGAATGGAGGGATGTGTGTGTGAAAGGAGGGGTGGATATTCCACCCCCCCCCCAATCCTCTGAGATTACCAGCGCCTGTTTTCTCTCTTCGGAGGAAGGTGAGAGAAGCTTGCGCGGCATCCAAGGTTGGAAACTGCCACACGTAGTTCAAACGTCTCTTTAATTCCTGCTTCCGCCCTTGTAGTTATTAATCATTCCCCTCGCGTTTCACAGGGGTCATGGAAGTGTCTGGGTGGGTGGGGGAGAGAGGGAGGGAGGGAGAGTGAGCGATTTCTGCACCGTCCCGGGATCCTGTGCTCCATTTGCGCGAAGGCAGAGGGAGGCCTCTTTTGAGCGACTGTCTCAAGCCGCGTCCATTGATCCGAAGTGGTGAAACTCTTTAGGGAAGCTTTGATACCCGCCATCGACCGAGGCTCTCTTCAGTCCCGACGCTTCTTCAATATAGGGAGAAAAGCAGCAGCAGGACCGAGAGAGGGAGGGGGGGGGGAGAAGCAACGTTTGAACATCTTGTTGGAGTGAACTTTTCCGCCTCCCTCCCCTCCCTTCTGATCTCCGATGCGATTCGGGGTGAATTCTTCTTTTCCAACTCACTCCACCAGGCTTCCCCCCACCCTTACCAAAAGGAAGAGTGAAATAGATAAAGTGAAACAAAAGTGACACTTTTGGAATGTTTTTGGATTTGCCAAGAAACGCCTTGAAAAAAGAAAGAAAGAAAGAAAGAAAGATAGAAAGAAAGATAGAAAGAAAGAAAGAAAGAAAGAAAAAGAGACAGAAAGAAAGGAAGAAAAAGAAAGAAAGAAAGAAAGTGAAAGAGACAGACAGACAGACAGAAAGAAATAGAAAGAGACAGAAAGAGAAAAAAGAAAAAGAAAGATAAAAAGATAAAGAAAGAAAAGAGGAAGGAAAGAAAGAAAGAAAGAGAAAGCTCCCAGAAAATCAAATGAGAGACACTTAAAAAAACAAGCACCCATCCACTTAGTAAACCCCCAATTATCTAAGAGGTTTCTTCCTCACTTGTGTTTTCATTTCAGTTTAGGAAATGGAGTGGGAGGTGGGGCCAAAGAAGGGTCTTCTCCCTGCAGCTTGAAATGCTCAAAATGGGGTGGGTTTTTTTCCAGCTTAAAGATGAAACAAGGGGTGCCCAGACCATACAGGTTTGTCCTCTCCATTATTCACCCATTGTAGAAGGGGACAAAACAGAAGGTACAATTAGAGGCAAACCTCTCCTCAGAGTGGGCAGGTTAGCTGAGAAGTGTTTTAAGAGCCAAGTCTCTTTACTTCTCTCTTTCTTCGGAAAAACAAACAAACAAACAAACTTTTGGAGTTTGGAACCAGCAGGATACTAGATATCAGATTCCTTAAAAAGAAAGAAAGAAACCTTCCCTTCTGCATTTTGAAACTGCTTTGTTTCTCCTTGCAACTTGATTTTTTTACTGGATGGAAGATGCATTTGTTAGGTTAAAATAAACCACAGATTCCCCAGTTCATCTAAGCCCTGGTAACTCTAATTCAAGCAACTGGTACTTAATGGGCAGGGAACTTTCTTCCTAGGAATATTGCAGTGTGATCAGACCAACCTTTTTTTTTAAAGGGGGTGAGGAAGAAGAGGAATGTTGTTAATTTCTCCTGTCGTCTAATAACTTTTTGGCTTATTTTTTTTTGGTCCGTGAATAAAATAATTCGTTAGACCATGCAAAAGGACAGAAGCAATGGATTTTATTAACTTTTGCAGTCTCTGAGCAGAACTTCATTGAACAGATAGCTGAAGGATGGAGGTGTGAATGCAAGAACAGGACAGGGCAGGAGTGTGTGCGTCTGTGTGTGGTTTAAATAAAAGCTGGATAGGGATTATTATTCCGTGTGCTTGCAGTTTTCCCATTTTTCAACTGTGTGTATGAATGTGCAGACATCCCACCCCCCCATTGTAAGAGTATGTAAACATTTACCTGCTTTGAATAATATTTGTAGAGTAGTTTAACTATTCTAATTCCAGAATTAATTGCTGGATTGCCATTTCATTAAACGAGCAGGAGACATATTTTAATCCAGCAGCAGTTCTCTGCTACCAAAAAAATCAATTTAAAAACATGGCCCCTAAAAAAAAACCTCCGGAGGAAAAAACTCTCATTTGCATATTTTAATAGGTTTGTTTCCCAACTGAGAAGACAGAGAGAGATCCACCTGCCGTTGTATGTATAAATAAAATGTGCGTGCATGTGTTTGTGTGTATGAATATAACCTAAATGCATCCCAATAGCCACATAGCTAGATAGCTAGATGGCTGGATAGATGGATGGATGGATGGATGGATGGATGGATAGATAGATAGATAGATAGATAGATAGATAGATAGATAGATAGATAGATAGATAGATAGATAGATACAGATTTCCTATTTTGGACAGAAACATGTCAAGAAAACATGACTTGGGGAAAAAAGCAGTTTAGAAAATAAAACCCATATAATTGCAATGGCTGTTTTTTTTTTTAAAAAAAACCCCACATATTTTCCCCAGTAATTTGACAATAATTAAGGAATGCAATTACAGCTCCTACTGATGGCATTTTCTCTTTCTCCTCATTTTTAACCTCCCCCTCTTTTTGTCAGATCCCAAATGAAAGATAAAAAAGCATTAAAACAAACACAAGGAACATGCTTCTTTAAAAAAAATATTTTGGAACTCCAAATTGCCTTTAGCTCTTCTGCACATATTATCATTCCTAGTTAATATTAAACAAATAGGAGCCCACATTAATTAAACAGGCGGGTCCATTGTTTCCGATGACTTCTGTTAAGTATTATCTACTTAAGAGAGAGAGAGAATTCAAAAGGGGACATTAAAAAAAGAATCTAAGTTCTGAGTTTGCAGGAGGTGTAGAGGATGGTTTAAAAAACCAGTAACATTAACCCATACTGCATTATATACTCCTGTAATGATGACTACATCCTCATTTTCTTTTTCCTGAAAGTGTTTGGCACATCCTTGCAAACATTGTAAGTGCCTCTTTTGAGATTGGGACTCCTTCAAATGAATGAAGATCAGCTAAGTCATAAACACTGTTAAAGACTTGGCTGAAAGAGGAAGTTAAGAATTCACTTATCTCTAATTCCTTCCCTCTCTCCTTATTTGTCTTCTCCAAACGCCTCCCCTGCTCTCTTACTAGTCTTCTGCTAAAGCTCACTTTCATATCATGTTCTTATTGATATTTATTTTCTTTCTCGTTCTCTTGCTTTCAAAGCTTAACTGGAAAAATATTTGCCTGTTGGTTTCCAGTAAAGAGAAATGTATTTAAGAATGTCAAGCACAGTAATGAAGAGGGGAAAATGCATTTGAAAAGTTTATAATGCTGCATATTTTGAGAGGGGGAACAAAAGGTTTTAAACATTTCTGATATTCCTTTTGCTGGTAATTTGAGGATTTTGTTTCACAGGCATTCTGTCATTCTCTTTCTTGTATATTCCCTAGTTTAGATCAACTAGATAAACTTCATGCATGCTATCAAGCAGTTACAGAATCCAGAATCTGCTAATCAGCTGTCTTTCCATCCAGCATAATTCTCCAAAATTCAAAAGGAAAGGGGAAAAAAACCCAAGCCCTTCATTTTTGAAAAGAGGAAGGGAATGGAACTGCCTCCACCACACTGCTTTCAAAACATGGGGTCTCCTGAACTTGCAGTCCTGTTGATTAAAAGCGATCCTTTCCTTTAGTTAATTAATTAAGCAATTAAACCAATATTCCAATTAAAGCATGCACACTGCCTGGTAAAATAATCCAGGGGGAAACCTTACTGATGTAACCCAAGTCACTTTGTTATAACATCCTTCATTGTTTTGTATCCATTTTCCCTCTCACTGATATGAACTTTCCAAGGAAATTTTGATTATTGTTCATTCAAATGTGATTCGTGAGAAAGTTTTCCTTGCAGGAAGGGGCAAAGGATGCTAACTGCTCTGTTTGGAAAGAGCTATTTGGGTGGGTGGATGAGGAATCTAGGAATTGGGCATTTTACTCACATGGATTTCAAATAACTTTTGAGTTCGATAAGGTTTAGTTCTGAGTGAACAGACATAGGATTATAAACTTCGTAAATAAAGACTAGCATTTTAAGTTTCATTAACTCAAGGGTGGACTTACTGTCCCACCCCAAATATTTTTCTTCTTTCATCAGTATCTTCTTGTTTTCAAATCTGGATTTGCTTTAAAGCTGTGAGAATAATTTGTACAATTCTATTATTTAATTCCTCTCCTTCTTCTTGTTTTATCCCCCTCCTTCCTTTTCCTCTTCTTCTTCCTCTCCTTTCTCCTCCTCCTCCTCCTCTCCTTCCATTATAGCACACTGTGTATTTGTGGGATTTGGGGGTATAATTTACACTTTGGGGAATCTACAGTTTTGCCTTATGCGGCAAAAAACACAACAACTTTGAGGTGGATGTCATTTATTTTTTTTAAGTTGTTACAATTTCTCCCCACAAAATTTTGCACTGTTTCTCATGGTTATTGGCCAATTGCTAGTTCATAGTTTTGAAGACAATCATTGTTACTGAAATAAACAGAGGGGTTTGAAAGACATATTTGTCCTGGATATTATTTTTTCAAACAAAATTATATGTTATTCATACACACTCAGTGGCAAATGTAATAACGTTAGGAGAAATGGGACCCTATGTTTTTGTTTCATATTTCTGAATTTTTAAAAAACACCTTATTTTAAATATGATTTGAATTATGGATTTAGAATTCTGTTGCCATTGATGGTATGGTATGAATTATTTCCGGAACACATAACATCGAAAGCAAGATTTGTATTTTTAGGCGGTTGTATGGTCTCTTATTATACTAAAAAAAACCTGATTTTGATAAGGTTACCAAGAGGCTAACACTAGCTCTGCAAAATAATCAAAGATGTTAGTCACAATATTTTTTTGTTTCAAATTTGGGAAGGAGAGGGAGGGAAAAAACCTGGTTGTAGAAAGCCACAGCATTGATTTAAAGCACGGTTCAGCTGAATATTAATTGTGCAAATCCAGCTAATGCTTGAAGGTGGCTGGAACAAGGATATTATCTTTTAACATTCACTTCCAGGCTGCCTATAATCTCCCTTCCTCCTGAAAGTTCCCCATTATAAGTCATAGAAGATAAGGTACATTAACGTTTCAAGATCTCAGCAACCAGTCAACAACAAACAACAAAAACTAACAACAAAAGAGACACAAAAACAAACAAACATAGGAGTAGCATCCAATCAGAGGAGAAGAGAAGAAAAGAAACATGATTTCTTCTCTTCTTTGAGATTTTGAAAGTGCACCCAAAATAGCATTTCTCCTTCTGGGTCATCAACAATAGGTCCATTTGAAAGAATATGAAGTTAAACCATTGTGAACATCATTGCAACAGACTCAATCTTCTGAGTAGCCTATCCCAACATGGGTTAGAGCAGGGGGCTGCAACCTTAAACACTCAAAGAGCCATAAAGGTCCTAACCGGAAGCCCCTATTCAATTCTGGAGCCAATCCGGAAGTCCGGTTCCCCCACCATAGAGTCTCCTCCTAGCATGGCGTCTTTTTTCCTCTATTGGTCCTAACTGAAAGCCCTATCAATTGTGGAGCTGACCAGTGACAGGGAGCCGCAGCAGAGGGATGAAAGGGCCACATGTGGCTCCAGAGCTGTAGGTTGCCAATCCCTAGGTTAGAAGCTTAAGAAGTAAAATAATGATGTCAAAACTATGGTTCATATCTACATGCGATACTGAGATTTCATAAGTAAGATAAATGCTAGGTTAAAATGGATGACAATGTAAAACAGACATTCCTGTATATTTTGGGCCACTTCTGTACTAAAGAAACTAATCCAGGAGAGAACCAACCTAGAACTAAGGAGACATTTCTTGATAGTGAGAAGAATTAACCAGTGGAATGGCTTGCCTCCAGAATTTGTGGGTGCACCATCACTAGAGGATTTTAAGAAGAGACTGAACAGAATGGTATCGGGCAGGGGTGTCAAAACACAAGGCCCCCGGCCTGGATCCGGCCCATGATGTGGTTGGATCCGGCCCACGGAACCATCCTGGAAAATGTAAGGGGCCAGCCCACATGGCTTCGACCCAGTCTACCCAATGCAAAGAGGAAACATGCCAGCAGATTGGGGAGTGGTGTCAAGCTGACTATGCCCACCCGGTTGGCCACACCCATCCAGTTGGCCTTGCCCCCCCCCCAGGTCAACCACAGTCCTGATGCTGCTCTCAATGAAATGGAGTTTGGTACCCCTGGTTTGGGGTCCCCTGCTCGTATAGGAGGTTGCACTAGAAGATGTCCAAGCTCCCCTCCAATTGTTATTCTGTTAAGTCTCAAAACCCTGGATGCCATCACAAGAACTGCTCAAATGTTTTTTTTTAAAAAATTCTTTGGAAGACATTCCAGGAAAACTTTTAATCTCCTCTAATGGAATGAGAACTGGGATTTAAACATAGAAGATATTTAATTTGCTAGGCTGTAATTGAATGGCCCTTGCTGCTGGCACTGAGTGGAGTCTGATTTTTATGTGATCTCTCTTTGTTTTGAGCAAAAAAGGATTCATACCATTTTTTTTCTATGCACAGGATGGAGAAGACACAGAACAGGAAGGACATGCTGTCATCTGTTTACTGTATCAGGGATTTGACACTTGAACATCATCCCGAATGACCAAATTCCTGTACAGCTTCGTGATGGTCCAATTTTTTTTCTAACTCCCCTCGTAGAGAAAGAGAAGTATAGCCATGTAACTGCTCTCTAATGATATTTTTGCAACGTTTTTCAGCAATAAAGCCTTAATGGGATTCAGAGCAAGGATTCAATCTTCCATGCTGGCTTTCCCCAGTCCTTGTTGAGAATTACAAGAGTTAATGTCCACACCTCCAGACAATGTCAACCCTGGGAAAACCCACTTCAAACCATTCTTTAACAACTCTTAGTTGATCTTAGTTAATCTCCCTTCCTCCTGAAAGTTCCCTGTTATAAATCACATAAATAGAATAACAGAGTTGGAAGAGACTTTGGATGTCCAACCCCCTGCTTAGGCAGGAAACCCTACACATCTTCAGACAAATGGTTAGCCAACATCTTCTTAAAAACTTCCAGTGATGGAGCATTTACAACTTCTGGAGGCAAACCATTCCACTTGTCCTCAATGTCAATGTTTTTCCTTATTTCTAGGTTGATAAGGTACATTAGGTAGATAAGGTACATTATTGTTTCAATATCTCAGCAACCCAGCAACAACAACAAACAACAAAAACTAACAACAAAATAGGCACAAAACCCAACAAACATAGGAGTAGCATCCAATTACAGAAAATGAGAAGAATTTTTTTTAAAAAAAATGATTTCTTCTCTTCTTTGAGATAGCAATAGCAATAGCAATATAGCAATAATAGCAATAGCAGTAGCAATATAGCAATAGCAATAGCAATATAGCAATAGCAGTAGATAGCAATAGCAATAGCAATAGCAATAGCAGTAGACTTATATACCGCTTCATAGGCCTTTCAGGCCTCTCTAAGCGGTTTACAGAGAGTCAGCATATTGCCCCCAACAATCTGGGTCCTCATTTTACCCACCTCGGAAGGATGGAAGGCTGAGTCAACCCTGAGCCAGTGAGATTTGAACCGCTGAACTGCTGATCTAGCAGTAGCCTGCAGTGCTGCATTTAACCACTGCGCCACCTTCAGATTTTGAAAGTGCATCCAAAATAGGATTTCTCCTTCTGGGTCATCAATCTGAAAGAATATCAAGTTGACCCAAAGGTGCTTTTTCAAGAGGCAACTGGAATTCTGGTTTTTTTCTTTGAAGATGAAGAAGCTTCTTGGATCATCTTCAAAGAAAAACCCAGAAAATCCAGTTTGCCACTTTGGGACAACCAAAGGATGACTTAGAATCTCCATAGTTCTTAGTTGAGCCTCTTAAAAATCAGTACCCGTGCCCAGTGGTGGGTTACGGATCCTGTCACAACTGGTACGCTGCGCATGGGACTGAGCATCCAAGTCGGGCACACATGCGGCACATACATGCGCACGCCACTACCCTGCAACAGTCAGCTGCTCGGTTGTGGTTGCACAGGCGCCAATTGGCGGGTCACATTATAAACAGCTATGGAATGCAGGCGGGCAGGTGGGCCAAATGAGCCACTGTATCGATATGGTGGCTGCTGCTCTCGGCTACTACCAGTATGCCCGTACTGGGCTGTACTGCCCGGTGTCTAGTATTAGAGATTTTGTTCTTCTGTCTGATTGATGGATCCATCGAGCAAGTCTGTGTGCAACTGGATCCCTATGACCCTGTCTTCTGAAGGTCTGCCCCAGTGGTGAAAACTATTTTTTTTGCCCCTGTTTCTGTGGACATGGCTTGGTGGGGGGAGTCATGTGACTGGGTGGGCATAGCCAACTTATTTTTCAATTTTTAAAGCATTTTTTTCCTGCAGATTCGGGCGAATCGGCAGGAAAAAAATGCTTTAAAAAGTGGGGGGAGGGAAAACCTTCCGATGATCGTGCGGCTCACAGTTGATCCACTCAATCATGGGAAGCATTTTCCTCCCCCTGTTTTACAGCATTTTACAGCATTTCTGCCTATTTGCCTGAATCTGCAGAGGAAAAAATGCTATAAAAAGTGGGGGGAAAAGAGCTTCTGACGATCGCACATCTCATGCCTGAGCTGTGCAAGCCTCAATAGCTTTTTTTTTTTTTACTACTAGTTTGTAGAACCAACAACAATCGTCCCAACCAGTTCAGCTGAACCGGACTGAACCAGGAGGATTTCACCCCTGGTATTTCCTTAAGGATACAGCATCCAAATGCAAGGGGGCACCTGCAGGGAAGATCCCAAAAGTTAAACTGGCAGGAATAACTCTGCTGCGGAAACCCTGATCCTTTAAATATGCATTGTATGATTGGGTGTATACAGGTAGTCCTAGACAGAGACAGAGACATCCAATAATAGAGTGGGAAGGGATCTTGGAGGTCTTCTAGTCCAACCCCCTGCTTCGAGCAGGAGACCATATACCTGTGATGGTGAACCTATGGCAGCTGCTCTTCCAGGTTCCGGCACACTTGTACACTGATCAGCTGCTCTCTTTGGGTTACGGTGTGCACATGTGTGCTGGTCAGCTGGTCTTCATGTGAAGACCACACTGGAACCCAGAAGAGAGGAGCTGGTTGCTGCACATGCACGCTGGACCAACTGTCTGGCATGCATGCTTGTGATGGAACCCAGAAGAGCAGCTAGCCGCTGCGTGCATGCCCACAGAGTGCACTTCCCTCCCTCCAGAAGAGGTTAAAAAGAAGAAGAGGACTTATGGAAGAGGATGGAGCATTACTTGCCTGGTTTATCTATTTCGTTTCTACTTGGAAAGGTAAACAACCTTAGTTGAGGACAGAAGACTCTCAAATAGCTGTCTCTCTGTTGAATTATGGAGTACTTGATGCTCTCTGAGCTTGTTGGTTTGAAGACATTTCATTACGCAACCAGGTTATATCATCAGTGCCCATCAGTTCATCATCAGGGCACTGATCTCACCTAGTTGAGTAATGAAACGTCTTCTGAACAGCAAGCTCAGAAACACCAAGGACTCTGTCGGTCTATCTGCCTATCTATCTGTCTGTTATCTTTCCCACTTTCTCTCTCTTTATCTGTCTCTATATCTCTATATCTATCCATCCATCCATCCATCCATCCATCCATCCATCCATCCATCCATCCATCACCTACTTACCTACTTACTTACTTACCTACTCTCTCTCTCTCTCTCTCTCTCTCTCTCTCTCTCTCTCTCTCTCTCTCTCTCTCTCTCTCTCTCTATCCATCTGTCCATCCATCCATCCATCTTATATCTGTCTGTTTGTCTATCTATCTATCTATCTATCTATCTATCTATCATCTATCTATCTATCTATCTATCTATCTATCTATCTATCTATCTATCATCTATCTATCTATCTATCTATCCATCCATCCATCCATCCATCCATCCATCCTTCCATTATCCATCTATCCATCCATCCATCCATCCATCCATCCATCCATCCATCCATCCATCCATCCATCCATCCATCTTATGTCTGTCTGTCTGTCTGTCTGTCTGTCTGTCTGTCTATCTATCTATCTATCTATCTATCTATCTATCTATCTATCTATCATCCATCCATCCATCCATCCATCCATCTATCATCCATCCATCCATCCATCCATCCATCCATCCATCCATCCATCCAAATCTATCATCTTTCATCTCTCCCCCACTCTTTTTCTCTCATCTATCCATCTATATTTCCCTTCTTTTCAAGGCATTGCTTACTTTTATAACATTTCCTCCCTTCTATTCCTCCTCCTCTTTTTTTTAAACTATCTGCCTTTGTGCCTTCAGGGGCAGTGAAAGAAGACTGCCGATTCTAGATTGCTTTCAGAGTTTAGTTTGCTGATGATGGATTACCATGTCAATTTAAACGGCATAGGATTAATTTGTTTCAATGATTTCTCTTTAGGCTGAATGCCAGGCCTTTTTTTCCCCTTCTTCTTCCCTCTGCTTTCTATCTTTCTCCTTGCTCTTCAGAATAAGAATAAGAATGGAAGGGGGGAAAAATACCCCCTCCTCATCACCAAACCGCTTTTGATATCTCCTTTTTTGAAAAGACCATAATAGGAAAAGACAAGTTCGGTGTAAAGTTGCAATGCAGGCTCAAATCTGAGTGTTTTTTTTAAATCTCATTTGCAAAGGCCGAAGTCTGCTGTCAGTCACATTAAAATGAAATTGGATCTAACATTTATTCAATAAATACTTCTCTTGTAGGTAATCCAGCACCAAGAGCTTTTGACACATAAGGACTTAATTTGTCTTGGATAAGAAGTTATTAATATGGCACATTTAAACTTGCCACCTACAATAAGGTCATTGAGATCTTTACATGATTTGGAGAATGGATTTGAGGGTGCTCGAAGGAAATACGAAGCCAGGTCTGAGATGGCATTCGAAGGAGAGGAAGCGGGGTGGGAGCAGCAATTCATGTGCGTCTGTGAAGTTGATTAACTGAGTTGGGGTTTTCTTTCTTCACTTAAGAGTTATTGAAATGTATTTGGGTTGGGGGGCACTGCACGAAGGGAGGCTCATCCAATCTCATTGCACACAGGTTGTGCATTGACAATAAAGGTTTGAATTGAATTGAATTGATCCAATGGAAACATCTTTTCCAGGAGTGAAATCAACTTACCTTCCCTACCAGTTTGCAAATGTGGGCACATGCACCTCTTCTGTGCATGTGCATAGCATCAAAAATGACGTGATGACATCTGGGCATGTGGGCGGAGCCTACTATCAAGCACATCTGCAAAGGTAAGTAGAACAGCGAGGGAGGGAGAAATCCGCTGTGCCACATGATTTAGATTAATTAGAAAGCAGGAAATCCAATGATTCTAGCTAATATAAATAGCGTGCACAGCTAATCGTCCAAAATACCAGTTTCCCCGAACCAGTAGCATTTTTTTACTACTGGTTCAGGCGAACCGGTCCGAACTGGTAGTATTTCACCCCTGATCTTCTCCCTGGGCTAAAAACCCCTGGATTTTTAAAACTTTATCTTAGCTGTAATTCTTTTGACAAATCCTGGCTTGGTACCTCAGTTTCCCAGTGGGAAACTGGCAATGAAGAATAGCAATGATTGGGAAAAGCAGCAATGATTTTTGAATTAAGATAATGTGGATTTTAAACATTATAACATGTAAACATTATACAAAGAATGTATAACTGGACTACTGCAACGTGCTCTACATGGGGCAGCCCTTGAAGAGCATTCGGAGACTTCAGCTTGTCCAGAATGCAGCCGCACGAGCGATCGTGGGTGCACCTCGGTTCACCCACGTAACACCTATCCTCCGCGAGCTGCACTGGCTGCCTATTGGTCTCCGGATACGCTTCAAGGCGCTAGTCGTCACTTATAAAGCCCTTCATGGTATTGGACCTGGGTACTTGAGAGACCGCCTGCTGCCAATCACCTCCACTAGACCGATTAGATCCCACAGATTAGGCCTCCTCCGAATTCCATCCGCCGGCCAGTGCCGACTGGCGACTACCCGGAGGAGAGCCTTCTCTGTGGCTGCTCCGACCCTCTGGAACGAACTCCCCGTGGAGATTCAAACCCTCACCACCCTCCAGGCCTTCCGCAAAGCCGTTAAAACCTGGCTATTCCGACAGGCCTGGGGCTAAAGAGCTGTTGCTCCCATCTCGAATGGTATGACTGTTGTGTGTTTTTAAATTATGTATTGTTATGTTTCGTCTTTTATTTTTTGTCTGTACCCCCCTTCCCTGATTTGAATTGTGAGCCGCCCTGAGTCCCCTTCGGGGGAAAAGGGCAGCATATAAATATAATAAAATCAATCAAATCAATATGCAGAGAAGAGCAACTAAGATGATTAAGGGCCTGGTGACTAAAACATACAAAGTACAGTTGCAAGAATTGGGTCTGGCTAATCTAATGAAAAGAAGGACCGGGAGTGACATGACAGTGATATCATATACCTCTGAGTTGTGTGATCTCCTTTTGTGACCGTCTGACAAGCCAAGTCAACGGGGAAACCAGATTCACTTAACAACAGTGTCACTAGCTTAACAACTGCAGTGATTTACTTAACAACCTTGGAGAGAAAGATCATAAAACAGAGCAAAACACACTTAACCACTGTCTCACTTAGCGACATAAATTTTGGTCTCAGTTGTGGTTGAACGTTGAGGACTACCTTTATAAATGATTGCTAAAAAACCTTCATATTCATACTCAGATATTTTGACCATGGATCTGTAAGATTAGCTAGTGTCTCTGGGGCTACTGGATGTTGGGCAGCGGGATTGAAGAATGGTAGACTTGCTTCCGGGATAAACTCCTGAATTCGTACTAGAGGTCAGGCATGAAAAATACCTTCTTGGTTCGCCCTTCCATCTCATGCACAGTGGGAAGGCAATCCTGCTGAATTCAGTCATGCTGAGTTCTTTATAATGCCTTCAACAGCACACTTCACCTGATTACTGAATTAACTTATTTTGGGGTGTGTGTGATACATTGAACCATAAACAAACCCAGAAGGCTGGATTTGATCAATGTCTAGGCTAATAAAGCTTGTAGATATATCTACTGGGTTTGGCCTTCTCCATTTCAGGGCATTTTGTGGACATAGCCCTTCAAAGTATTGAAAGATGCAACATTACCGTAGGAAAAAAAGTATTGAATTCAAGGAAGCATTGAATTCAAGGAAGGAAGGAAGGAAGCATGAAGGAAGGAAGGAAGGAAGGAAGGAAGGAAGGAAGGAAGGAAGGAAAGAGGGAGAGAGGAAGGAAGAAAACTTTCTGATGTTCCCGACCAGCTATTAGGAAATTGGAAGTTGCTGCTTTTTTGTCCACCCTTTCTCATTCTGATCCTCTATTTAGATAAAGACATATCTCTGAAATGTTGACTCAATGCGTAATGAGTTGTGTAATTATTTCTAAATAGTAAAACACATTTTGGAAGAGTCTCCTTCCAATAGGATAGGATATTTTTCTCCATTGCTTCTTTCTAAAAACTTAGATTATATGGTTAGGCATCAACATTCTTCCCTTCTGAGTAGATGGTTTCTGATATCAACCCTTGCAACATTTGTATTAATGTTGTTGTAATCTGCAATTTTAATACTGTCATGTGATTGCCATTTGTTACTTTCCCAGAAGCTTCTGACAAGCCAAGTCAATAGCGGGAAGTTAGATTCGCTTAACAATTGCATGATTCACTTAACATCTGTAGCCCAAAAGGTCATAAACAGGGGCCAAACTCAGTTTAGCATCTGCCTTGCTTAGCAATGGAAATTTTGGGTTCAAATATGGTTGTAAATTGAGGTCTACCTGTATCTGTTAACAGGCTGAATAAGAACACGTCAAATTGCATCTAAACAAAATGAAGACATTGTTGACTAGTGGATTAATGAATAAAGTTCAGCGTGATATATATGGGCCCATGGTGTCCTGAAAGAGCTAGTTTATAGTTTTTGAATGCGCCGTGATTCAAACTTGGCTCTGGATTTGCACGTGATGACTCTGGTGGTAAGAATGCTTTTTCATAGTGATATCTAATGCTCTATCTGTACATTAACCATTCTCTTGCATTGCCCTCAGGATATGGAGCATAGTCCTTTTCCAATTTATATGTAATCACCATTCTCTCAATATTTAAGAAATATATAAAGATACAACTCTTTCACTAGGCATTTAAACTTTTTTAGATTAGATTAGAATATATTAGAAGAGAATAGAAGAGAGTAGAGTAGAGTAAGATAGAGTAGAGTAGAATAGAAGAGAACAGAACAGAATAGAATAACAAGAGCTGGAAGGGACCTTGGAGGTCTTCTAGTCCATCCCTCTGCTCAAGCAGGAGAACCTAGTATACCATCTCAGACAAGTGACTGTCCAGTCTCTTCTTAAAAATCTCCAGTGATGGAGCACCGACAACCTCTGAAGGCAAATGGTTCCACTGGTTAATTGTCCTCATTGTTAGGAAGTTTCTCCTTAATTTCAGGTTGCTTCTCTCTTTGATTAGTTTCCAGCCATTATTTCTTGCCCTGCCCTCTGATGCTTTAGAAAATAATCTTTCTTTCTTTCTTTCTTTCTTTCTTTCTTTCTTTCTTTCTCTCTCTCTCTCTCTCTCTCTCTCTCTCTCTCTCTCTCTCTCTCTCTCCTCTCTCCCTCTCTCCCTCTCTCCCTCTCTCCCTCTCTCCCTCTCTCCCTCTCTCCCTCTCTCCCTCTCTCCCTCTCTCCCTCTCTCTCTCTCTCTCTCATCTGTATTTGGAATATAACTAGGTAGATCACATTTCACCTGTAATATTTTCTCTGCTTTTATGTTCTTTGAATTCCAGAAACAATTTCCCTTTGAGCCAATAGAATGACAAGGGGAAAAAAAGTGCAAGTGAAATTTTCCACTCAAAACAAGAAGAAATTGCAATAAATCTGAAGTTTGTCCATTCCTTCTCAATTTATTGTTGAGGCAAGGCAAGAGGGATGCTACTGAAGCCCCATCTGTTTATTGTAGGAATCCCTCAGAGTGGTTTTGATGGAAGTACACAGTGATGGCCACACCTACATTCTGGAAGCAGGACAAACAAGAACAGCTGAAGAAACTTCTCAAGATGATGGTGGGACACTGGCCATCACCACAAATAAAAGGTAAGGCTTGCAATTGTTTCCATGAATCAGGGCTAAATGTCATCTAGGATTAGGCCAGGCACATATGATTTCCACATATTCATTCCACTGACCCCCCACACAGTGAGTTGCCTGCTACTCGTGAGAACCTGTGTGGTCCTTTAAGGACATTGCCATGTGGCCTATAAAATGGACTTTTGAACTCTCCCTTCTCCCTCTTTCTCATGCACCTGTGAATGTCATTACTAAAGCATGAAATGCCACATGCTGTCCAGCCAGAAATGCAAAAATACAAAAAAACAAAAACAAACACCCCACAACTTTATCACTTGTGCAATGAAGACCACAGCAAACACATTCTTGTATCTGCGATTTATGGAATGCAGATACTGGAAAGGAAAACAAAAAGTAATCATGGGGATCATAACTCTGCATCTACGTATTAATAATAGCTGATTTGCTTAGATATCTGGATGTGAGTTTTACTCACCATACGGAAGTAGGTTAAGTGGCAGTTTATCAGCTGACATTTAGATATCCCTTGTTTCAATTTCTAGATGGAGGTAAAACCACAAAAAATATGATCATGAATGCACAGTTATAAGATCGGACATAAAATTATTACTATATTTATTAAATTTATGTGCTGTCCATCTCACTTTCAAGTGATTCTGGGTGGCCACTGCGTCACTTTCTCCCCCTATGTATTTTCCCCCTATGTTTGAATGATCATTAGAATAACAGAACATAATTGCATAATAACAGAGTTAGAAGGGACCTTTGAGGTCTTCTACTCCAACCTCCTGCTTGGTCAAAAAACCCTATTGGTTCCAGAAAAGTGGCAGTACAGTCTCTTCTTTAAAAATGTACAATGATGGAGCACCCACAACTTCTGTAGGCAAGCAGTTCCACTGATTAATTGTTCTAACTATCAGGAAATTTCTCCTTAGTTCTATAAGTTCTGTAACAAATTGAAATTAGCCTGAAACACTAGGAGTCTGTGAATCTCCCCAAATCCACTTTGGATTTACCATATGGTAAGTCTAGTAGATTCAAATACCTGACTGCTTGAGTTGCAACAATTCAGGAGCAAAAGGATTTATGCTAATAATGGATCAAATCTGTGAATTGGCTCAAAGGTGCCAAGTCTGATGTATTAAAACCAATCTGAAGATCTTTATTCAACAGGATAATAGCATATTTCTGTCCTGCTAGCCAAGTACTTCAGCTACTCATGATCACATTTAAATTCTAAGCAGCTCTTTGGCACAACACACACACACACACACACACACACACACACACCTCGCATCCATCTCCTTTGCCTGCTGCAAGGGATCCCAGAGTTAATCCATCTTTGAATATTACATACAACTAATTTGACAGAGCAATATTTGTTCGCATTTTGGTAGCTAATGTGTGATAGGAGGACGGAGAGGGTCCCAGGAGGTATATCATGGTCCTTTGGGTCTCAAACTGCATTTGACTGATGTGTGTTAAAGATGGATCAAGCTGGAAGAGAAGGTTTGGATTTCTCCACACTGTCGTTGCCATTGTCCAACGAATCACAATCATGTCGTGTGCCAGATCTTGTCCAAATTATTTTCTTAACTCTCCCACCAAAGCTACATCAAGAACGATATAAGTAAAGGAAGGAAGCTGGATTTGAGCAGGAGAATTGAGCCAGATCTGGATGGATCAAGTTTATTTTGGGTCATCCTGTTTGCAAACTTTTCAAGTTAAAAGTTGAAACCTACAGTTTAATAGAATGGTTCAGGATTATATTTCCAGTACAGTTTCTCTCTCTCTCTCTCTCTCTCTCTCTCTCTCTCTCTCTCTCTCTCTCTCTCTCTCTCTCTCTCTCTCTCTCTCTCTCTCTCTCCCTCCCTCCCTCCCTCCCTCCCTCTCTCTCTCTCTCTCTCCCACTCCCTCCCATCCCAGCCACCCACCCACCCATCTCTTTCTCTCTCTATCTCCATCTCCATCTCCATCTCCATCTCCATCTCCATCTCTATCTCTATCTCTATATATCTCTCTATCATCTGTCTATCTGTCTGTCTGTCTCTCTATCATCTATCTATCTAACGTGTGTGTATGTGTGTGTGTGTGTGTGTGTATGTATGTAATGTGTGTGTCTCTGTGTGTGCGTGTGTGTGTGAGAGAGTGAGCGAGAAAGAGAGAGAGGGGGGGAAAGAGAGAGGGGGGAGAGGGAGAGGGAGGGGACTGCAGTTTTGGCAGTGAGTTCTTATAATAGAGATTCCCTAAAAATCCAGGTCCTCATTTTACCAGCCTCAGAAGAATAGAAAGCTTGGTCAACCTTGAGCTGGTCAGGATCAAAATGCTGGCAGTGGGCAGAGTTAGACTGCAATACTACATGCTAACCACTGCGCCATCAAACACCGATGTGGTATTAGAGGAGGTCACTCACAAGATGTTTAATGGTTATGTTTGTTATGTTATGTTTATTTCATTTGTATGCCGCCCTTTCCCCCCCCCCCGAGGGGGACTCAGGGCGGCTCACAACTCAAAACAAGGGAAGGGGGGATACAAACAATTTGACAATAACACAAAACAATACATAATTTAAAAGCGCAACAATCATACCATTCGAGATAGGGGCATGGTTCTTTAGCCCCAGGCCTGTCGGAACAGCCAGGTTTTAAGGGCTTTGCGGAAGGCCTGGAGGGTGGTGAGGGTGCGAATCTCCACGGGGAGTTCGTTCCAGAGGGTCGGAGCAGCCACAGAGAAGGCTCTCCTCCGGGTAGTCGCCAGTCCACACTGGCTAGCGGATGGAATTCGGAGGAGGCCTAGTCTGTGGGATCTAATCGGTCTGGTGGAGGTAATTGGCAGCAGGCGGTGTTTTTTTAATGGTGTTTGCACATTAGCATAGCTGTCTTCCTGCTGAATATCATGATTCCAGCTTATTAAAAAAAAGGCTATTCCCCCGCAACCCCCCTAATTTTCAAATGAAAATCCCGTGAAGAGAGAGCAGTTCAAATTTCTCACAGGCAGGTGTTCTGAACAATACTAAACTTAGTAACAATACTAAAGCATAGTGTGGACCCTGTTCCCCTTTCCTTGCAAAAGAAGACCACTAGCAGGTTTCCCCCATATCTCAGTTGGATCAGTGCTGGTTGAAAAAGTGGATCCTGGAAATCTCTCCAACTCAAGTCATGGGGATGTAGCAATAACAACAGCACCTGGACTTATATATCGCTTCGCACTCTTTGCAGCCCTCGCTAAGCGGTTTACAGTGTCAGAGTCACTGGCTCTTTGGCTTTGAAACAGAGATGAGCACTACCCCCTAGAGTCAGGAATGACTAGCACATATGTGTGAGGGGAACCTTTACTTTTACCTGTACACTGGATGGGTTCACACATTTTGCTAAGTCATAGGTAGCCGAAGAAACCATAGTAGCCTGCTTCACAAGCAATACGCCATAAAAATCAAGAATTACTAAATCGCAACAATTTTATTCAAACATAATGACAAAGTTATATAAACTAGGCTTTATGTTAACATCATGTATGAATTCAAACACTGGTCTGCTTAAAGTAGAATTAAGCTAAACAGTTGTACAATTAAAAATCATGCAATTCAATGGAAAGAAATTTGCTCCCATTTTTCTTTTTTAAAAAGATGTTAGGGAAATAATAGGCAAATTATGGTGTTCTTGCATTATTATTATTTTTTAGTGAAATGATTATAAGTATGAATTTCTTGTCTTCCACCATGCAGTTCTCTGCAGATGTCTGCAGCCTCCTGACTTTGGCCTTTCCAAGCATTAGAATGCAGTTCTTCATCTTTGATGGCTTTATCAAATTTATCATTAACAGATACAATGATGATGTTCGCCCATCGTGTTCAAAGAGGACCTTATATGTGCTAAACTACATATGCTAGTATAATGAGCCAAGGTGGCGCAGTGGTTAAATGCAGCACTGCAGGCTACTTCAGCTGACTGCAGTTCTGCAGTTCGGCTGTTCAAATCTCATCGGCTCAGGGTTGACTCAGCCTTCCATCCTTCCGAGGTGGGTGAAATGAGGACCCAGACTGTGGGGGCAATATGCTGACTCTGTAAACCGCTTAGAGAGGGCTGAAAGCCCTATGAAGCGGTATATAAATCTAACTGCTATTGCTAACTGCTATTTACTGGATCAGAAGGGTAGGAGATACAGTCCCTTTCATCTCAAGACTTCTAGTTAAAGAGGTTGGCTTAAATTGTGTGGGTTGAATAGATTACTCCTATAGAGCACAACATTCCACAATTGGCTTCATTAGGGTAACATAAAAGAAAACATTTATTACCCCATGGCCACTTAATATGTGTAAGTTCGGTACAGCAAGGGGTAGAATCCCAAGTATTTCAGGCTGGCAGGTTATAGAAGGCTGATATAACTCAATGGGTTGCCCCTTTCAGCAAAAGGAATATTTTCCTTTCCAGGTTGGGTTAAAGAGAATTATCCAGGAGTGACAAAAGACCAAACAGATAGGGAGGATTAAAAAGAAAGCCTCCAACCCCCACCCTAAGAAAGTCCCCTCTTCCTTCTTCTCTCCTTCTGGAATCTGAAATAAAGGCATCTCCCAGTCTCTGGCAACACTCAGAGTGTTTAGATGAAGGGATGAGATGGAGACACCTATTGAAATGTGTCTGAAGAAGATTAATAGGACTTGTCAGGGATGGGAAAGCTCAGGCTTTGCGGTAAATTTCTACCAAGAGAAGATGAATTACTGATGAATGCCGAGTTATCAACCCCATCACCATCATTCGACACTAAATCAAATTGAGCTGTTATCTGCAATCAGAAATTCTCCTCCTTCTCCTTTTTCTTCCTCTTCTTCTTCCTTTTTTTAAAGAAAGGTAATGTGCATGTTTTGGTTTAAGTCTTTTTAAAAAATCTATAAAAACATGGCACACAACCACGCTTCCTCTGCCTTAAGCCAGAGTGAAAGGTGACTGCTTTTAAGCAGAGGGCAGAATCACTATTTTCCATGGCCTATTTTAAGAAGCAGAGGGATGGGAGCTAATCAAGGATAAAAAAAAACACCAACCTAGAAATAGGGAGACCTATCCTGACAATGAGAACAATTAACCAGTGGAAAGGCTTGTCTTCAGAGGCAGTGGAGGCTCCAACACTGGAGGTTTTGAAGAAGAGATTGGACAACCATTTGTCTGAAATGATGTAGAGTCTCCAGTTTGAGTAGAGGGTTGGATTAGAAGACTTCTAAGGTGCCTTCCAACTCTGTTATTCTGAAAGAGAATCTCTTGGAGATGATGTGCCATGAGAAAAACCATATTTGTCTCATAACACAATGGTGAAAAATCTCTGCATGTGTTCTGATGGCCTTTACTTTACTTTTCAGAGAACTGGCTAGGACAGGGGTTAGCAACCCTTGGCTTATTTTATCCCTCTGCTGCAACTCCCTGTCACTGGTTGGCTCCCCAATTGATAAGGCTTTCAATTAGGATAGGGAGAGGAAAAAGGATGCCGTGCTAGGAGGAGACTTTATGGTGGGGGAACCAGACTTCTAGTCGGCAGAGGAAAAATGACGCCATACTAGGAGGGGTCTCTATGGTGGGGGGAAACCGGACTTCCAGTCAGCAGAGGAAAAAGGACGTTGCGCTAGGAGGAGACTCTATGGGGGAACCGGACTTCCAGTCGGCTCCAGAATTGAACAAGGGACTTCTGATTAGCACCTTTGTAGCTCTTTTAGTGTTTAAGATTGCCAACCTCTGAACTAAGATAATGTTTTCTGGGAAAAGGATAAAAATTCACCAAGACCAGCCTTCAGCATCAAACCCAGATATGTTTCAGAAGACTATTGGTGGGAATGAAAGTTAATACATTGACTTGTCCTTCAGCACAATAGATATCAAATGGTATGTAATTTCATAACAGTGAAGATAATTTATTTAATTTCTTTTTAACAATAAAATAATCCACGTCATTGATTTTATGTACTTTTAAGCATTCACATATTTGCCGGTTGGTTTTGAAAGTATCCCCAAATGTATAGAATTTGGCAGGTTTGCCATGCAGAGGCAGCTATGATGGAGAGCAAGGAAGGGCCTAAGCAAGGAGTCATTAGTATTTTGCTTAATTTATTTTTCTACCATCTTCCATGCCAAGTTCTGTGCTGCTGCAATGTCCATAAGAAAAAAATTGGCTACAAAAGTATAGTACCATCTTGTACCAATTATCTGGACATACCTTTAACAATCTTTGGACCATTATGTTATTATCCACTTTTAACGTCAATACTTTTTAATTATATTTTAATGTTAGTATTTTTTAACATAGTGTAAAAACTAATGTGTATTGCTGGTCTTTGACCGTAATAAAGATTACTTACCTTTCATAGATATTCGTGGGAGATATGCATGGTAACTGTAATGGGAATTAAAATATTATAAAATAATATTATAACATAAGTGATCCCAGTCATTATCTACACTTTGGGTGCCATATCTCAAATTTTTGGAAGGCACTTAGTAAACCTTTCCATTGACAACATTTCCATCTGTCAATTACAAAAGGCTTGGATCTGCAAATATACTATGTTGATACAACACAACATCCTAGGTTCTTGGAAGAATTCAACATGTTTGAAAACTAGTACCAGCTAAAGTACTGGTGGCTGTGATTTCACATTGTTGTGTGTAATAAACTGACAAACCTTCAAGTACCACTTGAACACCATCAGCAATGACAAAATCACAATCAGTCAATTTCAAAGAGCAGTTTTGCTTGGAATAGCTTACATCCTAAAACCTTTAACACCATCAAGTAACCATATCTGCCTCTCCCAGGTCCTTGGTAAGGACACAATAGGTAGATTAAAAATGCCAGATCCAATCTAAACATCTGGTTGACTGTGCAACAAACCGTAATACCTTTTCTCTTTTGTTTCCTCTGGCTGTTCCCTTTCCTCTCCCTTCTGAATTTTGCTCACAGGGCAGGACCACAAGATCTGATGGCCACTTTGCATAACAACAAGTGATAAAAATCAGTGTTTCCCCTTTTGAAAATGGTTTCTCATACTAGTGTTAGTGAAGATATGGGCATGATCACCTTGGTCAAATATTTATTTATTAAATTTATACCTAAAGCATTCTCTTTTCATAATTTTCTCCCCAACCTCTGCAGGGGGTACGTGTTGCTAAGTCAGAAAGATGAGGCTAAAGTCAACCAGTGAGCTTCCAAAATGAGGGTGGATAAGAGCCCAAGTTTCCCATTTCTGTTCAAGTACCTTCTCAACTATTCTCCATTAACTATTGGGCTGAGAAGAAGAGATGATCCCCAAGTCATACAGGACATCCGGGCCAAAGGAGGGCTTAGAACCCGAGTCTTCTTTTGCCTAGTACAATATTTTCACCATTACACCATGCTGGATCTCCAGTATGATCTTCTGTAGACTACATTAGCCTTCTCCAAACTTTCCAACTCCCAATTGTATATCTAAAAGGCATCAGACTGGGAAACCTGGTCACGGAGCTACGATTCAATAGAAGACTACATACTTCTTATGCTCCAAGTCCCAGATTCAGTCTTCAGAATACCCAGTTAGTGCAGGAAAAAGGTTGTGGACTACAAGTTTCAATAGTGCAGTACTGAATATTTTGTAGCGATGGAATCGCAATATGTAGTGGGGCAGGTTCTTCAGGTTATGTTAAGGTGTTTCTCTGTTATTTACCCATGCTTTGCTTATTTTACTGCTTATATTACAATTTTTTGAACTATCATGCTGGAGAAGACTCCTGCAAGTCCCTTGGACTGCAAGGCAATCAAACGGGTCAGTCCTAGAGAAGATCAACCCTGACTGCTCTTTAGAAGGCCAGATCCTGAAGATGAAACTCAAGTACTTTGGCCACCTAATGAGAAGGAAGAACTCACTGGAGAAGAGCCTAATGCTGGGAATGATGGAGGGCAAAAGAAGAAGGGGACGGTAGAGAATGATGTGGCTGGATGAAGTCACCAAAGCAGTAGGCCTGAGCTTAAATGGACTCCAGAGGACGGTAGAGGACAGGAAGGCCTGGAGGAATGTTGTCCATGGGGTCACAATGGGTTGTACACAACTTCACAACTAACAACAACAATTACAATTTTCATTTGTTTCCCCATCTCAACATGACATGTTTTCAGCTCTTATGGTTAAAGGGACCTTGAAGGCTACAGAATATGAGTTCAGAAACCACATGATGCCCTGTGTCTGCAGATTTCCAGTCCTTGTGGTAGAACCACGGCCAGTCCATACCTTAACTAGATAAATTGAATGGCATACTTGAATAGAGGCCAGTTTCTTATGCCCACGAAGTTATTCCTCAGATATCCTGGTGTTTTTCAGATGTTTGGATTAGATACAGTCTTTCCCCATTGTTTGCTATGGCCCTAAGTTGAAATCTACAGCATCTGGAGGACACCAGGTGGCCTACCCTTGACTGGTTCTAAACTTTCTTTAAAATGCTAAATTGGTGAATGGATTCATATTGAATCAAGATGTTGGGATCCAATGTTCAAAACAAACAATTAAGTGCTTCAGGGACCAGGTCTAGCGAATGCACTGAAAATTGGCTAGTATTTCTCTAGACATCTGGCTGGTTTAATGCACCTAATAGCTTGACATTTGGCCCTGGATTTCTTCAGCTAAATGTATCCATCTGTACCTAGTTTGTTTTTTCTTTGTTTATGGATGATCCTTCCAAACTATACCACATATTGGGACCTGTAGTCAGAAGTCAACCCTCACTGATTTTGTGTGATGGAATGAACTCCCTGGTAAGATTTTGGCTCCCCTTAAAAAGGGAACTCCAAATCATTTTATTTATTTCTTTAATTTATAGACTGCTGATCTTGCTCAAAGAATTTATTTATTTATTTGATTTATTAATCGTTTATAAGATAATAGTTATAAGAATAAACATGAGTATGAATGAAATGGGTACGAATAAATGGGGACAGTAGGACAGGGATGGTAGGCAGAATGGTGCGCTTATGCACGCCCCTTACAGACCTCTTAGGAATGGGGTGAGGTCAATAGTAGACAGTTTAAGGTTAAAGTTATGGGGGTTTGAAGATGTAACAACAGAGTCAGGTAGTGCATTCCAGGCGTTGACCACTCTGTTGCTGAAGTCGTATTTTCTGCAATCAAGTTTGTAGCGATTTACAGTGAGTTTATATCTGTGGTGTGCTCTTCTGTTATTGCGGTTGAAGCTGAAGTAGTCACTGACCGGTAGGACATTGTAGCAGATAATTTTGTGTACTACGCTTAAATCCAACCTTAGGTGGCATAGTTCTAGGTTGTCCAAGCCCCAAATTTCAAGCCTGGTGGCATATGGTATTCTGTTGCAAGCAGAGGAGCAGAGTACTCTTCTCGTGAAATACTTCTGGACTTGCTCAATTGTATTAATGCCCGATATACAATTGTCCCTTGATAGGGCCAAGGATTACATATGAAAGAGGTATACCAATGCTTCATTCAGAATGTTGTCTTCTAAACGATAGCAAGAATCTGATTCAGAAGCACAACCTCAGAGAACGGTGAACCACGAGACACAACCCATAAACTCCATTTGGCTAGCATAATGCATCAATCTGCATTTATCACAACCCTGACTAGATTTATATGCTCTAATGGTTCCACAATAAGAAAAAGCTGGGATCTTATTTATGCTTTCCTGTCTCAAGGAATCCCCCCCCCCATATATTTGTCAGACACTGATGGGCTTTGCCTGGATTTAATCATAGACTGAAGGTAGGGGAGGAAAAGTGTATTATTAAAGAATCAAAATAATTTCAGAAGCAATCAATGGATCATATGATTGATTCAGTGCGTAAATCAGCCGTAATGCAAAACAGGTTTCTTCAAATGAGGAATACTGAGATACAAAGCTAGGCAGCTGGGTAGAACCACCAGTTGAAAATATCAGGACAATACGATTAACTCAGAATGGTAGTGGAATAATGGAATATCACTTCCTTCTTTCACCCCCCACCCCCCAATGAGACTTAACAGCAGAATTCACTGGCATGAAATCATGTTTCATCATTTAGTGTGCGAGGACAGCCATTGAAGATAAATCATGATTGAGTAAAAGTAGTCCTTAGTATATATGCAAACTCAACCATTGTATATATATTGTGGCATCTCAGGTTAGATTTATAGAACAAGAGCCAATATCTCTAAAATCTGCTATTTTTACAGGCCAGCATTCATTTACTTTCTTTGTACTTCCTCACTCTCCAGATGCCACTTCACTTCTGCAGATATCGTTGGACAATTTATTCTAACATTATAAATCACCTCAGCTCCGGATGATAGTCTTTGCCATCCAAAAAAGCACCTGGGTTTCATTGATGTGAGAAAGATTCAAAGTCTGTCACATGTTCTGCAAGGTTAGATATTCCTCTAGTCTCCAGGTATATGGAGATATTTTTTTAATTGTTCTTGGTGAATCTCTCAAAGTGAGACATCAGGATGGAATTAGGAAACGTGAAAAGTCAGGCTGAAGAATTTTGGACAGTGATGTCCCATAAAATTCCACCAGTAATAATTCTGTCAGAACTGAAGAAACTTCTTGGATGAGAAGCAAAACCTTATCAAAGGAAAAAACCCAAGAAAGTCCAGTTGCCTTTTGGGGAAAAAAAACACTTTGGGAATAACCATAACCTAGATGATTGAGAATCACCATAGATAAATTTTATCACAACTGAGAATAAGATAAAATCCAATATAACACTACCAAGAATGAAAAAGAAATTCTCCAGCATTCTGAGAAGATGGCTGAAAATCAGATGTTGCTTTTTCAAGAAAAGAAAATTCAGAAAATCACAAGGCAGATTTTGGTAAGCATTGATTGAATCATATTGGTTTATCAATTCTGCCTTAACCCTGAATATATAAATGTATCGAAAAGTATTTCTTTCAACATACAAGTCTCCATTCTGATCTTAAAGCAGGACATCTGGAGTCCTACTCAGGCTCGCGTATCTGAGTATGAAAATAAAATCTTGATTTTATGATCTTTTCCCCAGTTTGGAGACCTGAGTTGTCTGGCTTCTGGTTGCCTGAAGAATTATAACCATCTTCAGGCAAAGTACAGGAGGTTGTGTTCAAATCTCCATTAGCAATGCTACTGAAGAAGTGATGATGTTCTTCACTCCAAAATCAAGGTCCCGAGACTTTTAAAGTGTTTATTTATTTACTAAATGACTTTGTTTATGGAAACATATAGGGTCTTTTTTGAACCAGGCATCTTGGTTCCAAACAGCATCCTCCATCAAATAAGAATCTGAGGCTAGAGATTCCTCAAAATTCAAATTCATTAAAGAAGCCATGTTGGCACATCTGGGAAATCCTGAATCTGAAAGCTTCCCAGTTTTCCCCACCCAATTGAAAGTTCAAGATCCTGCCCATATGTCCATCACATGCCCCAATCAGCCACTGTCATGAAGGAAGATTCCTCTCATCCACATCAACCCAGGGACAGGGACAAAACGACGTTGAATCTCTGAGAAGGAATGTTATTTTGGCTACATATCTCCCATGCACCATATAATCCCCCCTCCCACAGTAGAATATGTTTGAATATGTGGCAGGCTTGAGGCCCTATACAAAGATGGCTTCCAAGCCCGACACCAGGCTCAAAGAATTGTTGATAGATGAATAGCTTAGCTCAGACCATAGTTTCAAACACTTGCAAACCTCTGAGAAAGCTTTGACATAAGGAACCACAATCATACATATTGCCGACCCTTGTTACTACAATTGCAGATCGCAAAGTGTACTAAGACATAACTGGGGCCCCATATTGCTTAAGATCTTCTAAATCAAAACCAATGTTTTATTCATTTATTCCATTTCTGTCATGCCTCTCTTCCAGGAGCTCAACATCGTGTATATTCCTTCCTTTTATGCTGAGAATAATAAATAAAACTTGTGAGCAGAGCTGCGTTGAAAGCTAGTGAGATGCCTCCAGACATTCAGTGGGCTTCCTTGGTGAGGGGGAACTGTATCCCCAACTCTCACAGGTAGAAGCCAGGTGTCTATGTCGAAGCAGTTTTATATATGAAATTAATGCTGTGTTCACATTATGTGTGTTGCTTATAATATAACTCACTTTCTCATCCATCATTCAGTTTCAGCAGGTTAGCATAAGGTGTCCCAAGAAAAGCTCTTTGCATCTCAGATGAAAATGAACATGAGCCTCTAATGCTTCATTCTATCAGCCAGATCTTACATGGTCTTATATTATCAGCCGGGATGATAAAAGCTATTATACTATTTACATCGTGGATACCTGCTATGATTCTATGAAAGACTTACTCCATGGATACATACGTGGCATTAAGAAGCAAAGTAATTAAGAAGGCTGGTACTCGTAGTTGGCTTTTTTCCAAGCTTGGGGTGGGGGCAGTACCTGAAAACAAGGTACTATATAGGTACAGCTAATCTGATGATGTCCATAATGTATTGAAGGTTTTTCTGGGGTTCCCTTGATCTGAAGACCTGTGAGTTGCTTATTTTTCAGCCTTTTAATTGACTGAATACTCTGAAATAAAATTGCACATTTCCAAAACCTTTGTGTGAGATATCTTTTACAGGGTTTTGATGGCCATTTAAAAAGAGCAATCCTATACATACATACAAACCAGTGGTGGGTTTCAATTTTTTTTAGGATCTCTTCTGTAGGTGTGGCCTGCTTTGTGGGAGGGGTTTGCCGGCCATGTGACTGGATGGGAGTGGCTTGCCAGCCATGTGACTGAGTGGGAGTAGCTTGGCAGTCATGTGACTGGGTGGATGTGGCCAAATTGTAAAATGTGGTGAAACTCACTTAACAACGCTCTTGCTTAGCAACCAGAATGTTGGCTCAGAAACTCTGGCATTGAAGTGTGCAAGTCTTAAAGCTGTCAAGTTACAAGATCCTTGCACCTCTAACCCTTTAGAAAAAAAACCCCAGAAGTGTTCAAACCTGACAGCTTTAAGACTTGTGGACTTCAACTCCCAGAATTCCTCCTCCAGACATGTTGGCTCAGGAATTCTGGCATTGAAGTGTGCAAATCTTAAAGCTGTCAAGTTACAAGATCCTTGCACCCCTAATCCTTTAGAAAAAAAAACCCAGGGATGTTCAAACTTGACAGCTTTAAGACTTTAAGGTTTAGATAGGACTCTTAGAGGCGGGCAGGATGATTGGAGAACCAGCCAATCAGTGGGCAGTGGGCGGGGCAAGTGTGGTACAGATGGGCGGGGGGAGGGAGCTGGAACCGGTTCTAAATGGCAGGGTAGATTTGTGGAAGAGGTTAGAACTAGCAGGAACCCACCCCTGATACATACATGCATACATACATATGCACACGCACACATGCATGCACATAGACACAGACATATATATGTATATGTATGCATGCATGCATATAATCCATATTTACTAGCTGCTGTCAGTAAGGACATAGTGGATAAAACGATTAAGAAATACACTGAGAAAAAAAAAACTTCTGAAGAAGGTTGGATTAGAGGTAGTCCCTGACTTATGACCTCATTTGGGGCCAGAATTTTCATTCCTAAGCAAGGCAGTTGTTCAATGAATTATGCCTGATTTTATGACCTTTTTTTTTTTTTTTTTGCTGTGGTTGTTATTGAATCAGTGCAGTTAAACGCATCATGCAATAGTAAAACCCATCTGGATTTTCCATTGACTTTGCTGGTTGGAAGCTGTGTAGCAATTACATGACCCTGGCATGCTTCATCCATTGTAAATACATGTTGATTGCTACATGCCCGAATTTTAATCACATGACCTTAGGAATTCTGCAATGGTTGTAAGTATCAGGACCACTTTTAAGTCAGTTTTACCCGCCCCCTTGTAACTTCAAATGGTTACTGAATAAATGGTTGCAATTTGAGGATATACATACTAAAAAGCAGAGACATCAACCTGCCAACAAAAACGCATATAGTCAAGGCTCTGGTTTTCCCAGTTGCAATGGATGGCTGTGAAAGTTGGACCATAAGAAAGGCTGACCACCAAAGAATGGAGGCCTTTGAACTCTGGTGCTGGAGAAGACTCCTGCGAGTCCCTTGGACTGCAAGGCCATCCAACCAGTCAGTCCTAGAGGAGATCAACCCTGGCTGCTCTCTAGAAGGCCAGATCCTGAAGATGAAACTCAAATACTTTGGCCACCTAATGAGAAGGAAGGACTTCAGAGCCTAATGCTGGGAATGAGGGCAAAAGTAGAAGGGAACAGCAGAGAATGAGGTGGATGGATGGAGTCACCGAAGCAGTTGGTGAGAGCTTAAATGGACTCCTGGGAATGAGAGAGGACAGGAAGGCCTGGAGGAACATTGTCCATGGCGTTTGCAATGGGTGGGACACAACTTGGCAATTAACAACAAGTTGAGGATGACCTGTATTTTACAGGTCAGCATTCATTTACTCTCTGTGTACTTCCTCACTCTCCAGATGCCATTTCGCTTCTCCAGATATTGTTGGACTATTTATTCTAGCATCATAAATCACCTCAGCTCTGGATCATAGTCTTTGCAGTCCAAAAAACCCACCTGGGATTCATTGATATGAGAAAGATTCAATGTCACATCGGGTGCAAGGTTAGATATTCCTCTGGGTAGTCTCCAGGTATAAGGAGACATTTTTTAAAATGTTCTTGGTGAGATATCGGGATGGAATTAGGAAATGTGAAAAGCCAGGCTTGAGAATTTTGGACAGTGAAGTCCCATAAAATTATACCAAAAAATACACATTGCTGTTATAGAATGAATGACTCTGTTTCTCCAACATTCCTCCTGTCTTCTGAAAGTTGGTTGAAGAAATGCACAATTTATGTACAAATCTAAGTTTGCTAGTTTTTATTTTTTTACCTCAGCTAATTTTGTCTAGGGGTCAGCCAGTCCTGTCTTTCTGCTCCCTTTCACCAGATATTTATCTGCAATTTACATTTTTAAGGCACCGTCTTTAAACAATATTTAAGAGACCTTAGCAAGAGGCCCTGAGTTAAAGCAGTATGTAATCAAATATGGATGCATACAAACACACACTTAAGCAAAACATCCAGAAAAAAAACCACCCCAGATTATGCATTTTCTGATCTGTTTCACCCATTCACAAATGAGTTGCAAACAAGAATCAAAGATTTCTTCAAAGCTCAACAAATGATGGGAGCTCACCAGAACAAGTTTTTCTTTGTTATGGAAGATATAAGCATTATTTGCTATAGCTTTTTTTTTTATTAAAAAAACATATATACATTTTAAATTAGAGTTGTGAAAGCAAAGCTTCATCTTTAATTCATCACCCTCAGCTGAAAGAAATCAGGCATGTCTCGCACGCAGCCCCTCGTATGGTGCTGACTTCATCAAGTATGGTCTGAAATTAATTAGCCACATTCATTCCAACTGGAGGTTAAAGAGAGAGAGAGAGAGAGAGAGAGAGAGAGAGAGGGGGGGAGAGAGGGAGAGAGAGAGAGACTAAGAAGAAAGGAACTGTGCTTTTTTAAAGATGACCACTGGAAAACTTCACATGATATTTCTCCAAATATCCTGGGATCTTTCCTTATTTTAAAACTCTCTAGGTTGACTTTTCCAGACCTTTCGTCCAGTTGTGTCAAAATTAGCAACAAATCAAACATTGGGAAGAAGTAGTGATGGGATTCAAAATATTTCACTATCAGTTCTGTGGGAGTGGCTTGGTGGGCGGGGCAGGGAAGGGAAACTGCAAAATCCCCATTTCCTCCCGATCAACTGGGACTCGGGAGGCAGAGAATAGATGGGAACGGGACCAGTCAGAGGTGGTATTTACCGGTTCTCCGAACTACTCAAAAGTTCCGCTACCAGTTCTCCAGAACTGGTAAGAATTGGCTGAATACCACCTCTGGAACACTGGGAAGAAGGATATATCTTTATACCACTTTTAGAAGTGGTGAGCATATTTGTCCGTGACCCGTCAAAACCGCGGTCCACAAAAGCGCGATCGACGAAAGCGCGCATTTGACGTCATCACAGCGCGATGAAAAAAATTTAAAATTGAAATAACAATAAAATTAAAGCAAGCCGATTCACATAAAGGTAAGGGTTAGGTTTAGGGTTAGGGTTAGGGTTAGGTTAAGGGTTAGGGTTAGGTTTAGAGCGTTAGGGTTACGTTAAATTTTATGTTAAAGGTTAGCGTTAGGTTTAGCGTTAGGTTAAGGGTTAGGTTTAGGGTTAGATTTAGGCTTAGGTTAAGGGTTAGGTTTAGGGTTAGGTTTAGGGTTAGGTTTGGGGGGGTTAGGGTAAGGTTTTCGCTTTATTTTTACATTTTTCCATCACAGCGCGATGTTTTCGTCGTGCTGTGATGACGTCAAATGCACGCTTTCGTCAACCGCGATTTTATCGTCCATGGTTTTGTGGTGGAACCTATTTGTCAACTTATAAAAACAAGGCAAAGAACAATAAAGCCATAAAGAGGAAGGGTAGCAATGTGTGTCGAAGCCTGGAAAGACGTCTGGGAAGTTGAATATGGGGCAATCTAAACCTACAGGAACTGAAATATCTGGGGCTGCAGTGTGAGAAGAACATAGAGAAAGTTGCAAGGAATGCTAACCCGGATCTCCCTTTATTGATTTAGTCTAACAGGTATAGTGGAATGGACTGTACTGTTTTTGAAAGATGATGTGGTAGAATGGGTTAAACCATTTTGTGGAGGAGTTGCAGACTGATGATGGGATAATTTGAATGCTTTCCCATCTTAAAAGCAAAACAAGCTTCTTACAAGCAGAAAACCAAAGACCCTTTCCTCACCTTTTTCACTTCCTAATCCTGCAAGAGCCAATGGAAAACATGGAATGGGAAAAAGAACCAAAACCATCATGCTGCAGTCATGTCATGAGTCTGAGACTAATAAAAGCAGTATGTAGTAGAGAATCCCTAACATGTTGGGTCATCATTTCACAAATATTTCATTACTTAGAACATAGATCAGAGAATAATGGGGCTGGAAGGGACCTTGGCGATGTTCTAGTTCACCCCTGCTCAAGCAGGAGACACTATACCATTCCAGACAAATGGAAAAATCTATCTTCAAATGAGTGAATATTAAAATGGCAAATCTCTCTCTCTCTCTCTCTCTCTCTCTCTCTCTATCTCTCTCTCTCTATCTCCCTATCTATCTATCTATCTATCTATCATCACCTATCTATCTATCACTGGAGATTTTGAAGAAAAGAAAAGAATGGAAAGCCATTTGTCCAGAATAGTCTAGGGTCTCCTTCTTGAGCAGGGGATTGGACTAGAAGACCTCCAAGGCCCCTTCCAACTCTGTTATTCTGTTAATACTATCGGGGAATTGGAAAAGAAATGTTGGCTTGCAAATGCAAGAAATACAGCTTCTGCATAAATTCAGAGATGTGCAATCATTGAAAACTTTATTTGATTGGATTATTAACAGGACCTGATTTTCATTTAAACTCATAAAATCCCCCAAGTCTTCATCCTTGTTCTGTCTTTTGTTTGTTGTTCTGCCAATTTCATTGATGATGATTACGACGAGAACAACACCACCGACAATAATGCTTTGGAAAGAAATCAGCAAGAGAGGTTTAATTAACCAGGTATCCTAATTGAATTCCAATTATTAAGTTGCCAGCGACAACTTAAATAGACAACTCAAGATTGACAAAAGAAATGTTGCCAGAAGGATGTTGAAGAATAGCTGGAAGAAAACCATTCCAATGACTATGTATTTGGAGGGCAAGAACCAGCTTGTACAAATATTAGCCAGGAAACACAGCTCTTTTATTCAGTTAGAGGCACCTTTTTTTTCTTAGTTTTAGTTTTGTGGTCTGGAAAAGTTTGCTTGCTAGATGAGACGAACAGCTAATTAATGCCCTGAATTGGGAAAATGTGTTTTGTTTTGGTTTCTTTTTAAAAACCTGTCAAACCTGCAACCATCATGACTTTTCAACATGGATCTGATAATCTAATCCTAATCTCAATCTTACTCATAGATTTAAAACGCAAAAAAGGAAAGCCATGCCTTCAGTTATATGGCTCCTCCGTGAAGGATTTGGCTCAATGTCAGACGTATCGCTTTCATAACTTCTGGCTTTGTTGTTTTTGTTTGGCACTTTGGATTGGATAGCCACCTGTCTAAAACGGTACAGGGTTTCCTGCTTGAGCAGTTGGACTACAACAGGGGTGTCAAACTCGTGATGACACGTTGTCACTATGTGATGTAGGACAACTTTTTCCCCTTTGCTAAAATGGGTGTGAGTGTGGTCAGCACGTGATGCATCTGGCCTGTGGGCCACAAATTTGACACCCCCTGGAGTAGAAGAACTCCAAGGTCCCTTCTAGCTCAATTCTGATTGATTGACCCTGTACCATTTCAGGCAAGTGGCTATGTCCAATGTTTTCTTAAACATTTCCAGTGATGGAGCACCCACAATTTCTGATGGCAAGCTGTTCCACTGGTTAATTGTTCTCACTGTTAGGAAATCCCTCCTTAGTTCTAGGTTGCTTCTCTCCTAGATTAGTCTTCCAATATTTGAGGGGCTGCCACAGAGAGGAGAGGGTCAAGCTATTTTCCAAAGCACCCAAAGGCCAGACAAGGAATCATGGAAGGAAAGTGATCAAGGAAGGATTCAACCTGGAAATAAAGAGGGATTTTCTGACAGTGAGAGCAATCAACCAGTGGAATAGAAGTTGCCTTCAGAAGTTGTGGGAGCTTCATCACTGGACACTTCTAAGAAGTGACTGGGCTGGCATCTGTCAGAAATGTTGTAGGGTCTCCTGCTTGGGTGGGATGTTGGATTAGATCACCTACAAGGTCCCTTCCAACTCTGTTAATTTGTTAGTCTGAAACGGTATAAGGTCAATAGCTAAGACATTCCACTGGTTGATTGTTCTCACTGTTAAGAAATTAGCTAGTTCTAGGTTGCTTCCTTCCTTGATTAGTTTCCATCCATGGTTTCTTGATCTGCCCTCTGGTGCCTTGAAGAATAGGTTGACCCCACTCCTTCTTTGTGAAGGAAAGCCCCCTGCGTGAAAGCACCCTTTAATGTGCACTCAAGGCAATTGTATTCCAGTGAGAACACACAGAGACACACAACTGAGAAAAAGAACACAATCAGATCATAGGTGTACTGACTGTCCCTCTGCTTAATGAACTGTGTCCCTATACTGTATATTATAATAAAATAAATACCTGCCAGCCACTTCTAAAAGCAATCTGTGGCCTTTTTTCCCCTTCTCCAGCTCTCTCCCTCTCCCTCCCTCCCTCCCTCTCTCTCTCTCTTAAAGGAAGCCAAATCCATAATTGCAGATGCTTATCTGTAACATCTGTCTCTGAAGGAAAATGTTAGAAATGGCTGCTGGGATGAAAACATTGTCACTCTAGGACACTTAAGGGCCTCAACATTTTCTTGATAATTAAGAAAACAAACAAACAGGAACAACATGCCACGCTGTTCCCTTCCCTGAAATATTTAGCCTTCAAGCAACCCACTTGAGGAGATGTATCTGCTCAACACACAAGCCTTTGGAGGCCACCTAGCTATGGAATTATAATTACCAAGGGTTCTCCGACAGCTTTCAAGGGGAGAAACTGGTGCCAACGCAAGGATTTATTCATTGGTTGATGTTTTTGTGTGGGATTCGAGGTCCTGTTAGATGGGCTTTGTTATATGTGGGCGTGTATGTATTTTACATACACGTGGCAGATTTTATTTTCCTGGGCTCCAAGATCACTGCAGTTGGGGACTGCAGCCAAGAAATGAAAAGACACTTGTTCCTGGGGAGAAAAGCTATGGCAAATCTAGACAGCATACTAAAAAGCAGAGATATCACCCTGCCAACAAAAGTGTGTATAGTCAAGGCTACGCTTTTCCCAGTTGCAATGGGTGGCTGTGAAGGCTGGACCATAAGGAAGGCTGAGCGCCAAAAAATGGAGGCCTTTGAACGGAAGAAGACTCCTGTGAGTCCCTTGGACTGCAAGGCCATCCAACCGGTCAGTCCTAGAGGAGATCAGCCCTGACTGCTCTTTAGAAGGCCAGATCCTGAAGAGGAAACTCAGATTCTTTGGCCACCTAATGAGAAGGAAGGAGTCCCTGGAGAAGAGCCTCATGCTGGAAACAATGGAGGGCAAAAGAAGAAGGGGACGACAGAGAATGAGGTGGCTGGATGGAGTCACAGAAGCAGTAGGCATGATCTTAAATGGACTCCAGAGGATAGTAGAGAGCAGGAAGGCCTGGAGAAATGTTGTCCATGAGGTTGCGATGGGTCAGACATGACTTCGCAACTAACAACAACAAATGTATTTATTAAATTTATATAGCTGTGCATCTCATGGGAAGTGACTTTGGGGAGTGTACCACAATGATTAATTATTTAATCATTAATTAATTATTAAGATGGATTGACAACATCAGCAAATATTGTGGGCCCAACTGGCCCAAAAGAAAGCTGAAGACCATATTGGTTGGAAACCTGAGGAAGAGGCCTTCATAAATATAATCTTTATTGTCATTGTACTTAAATACAATGAAATTGGTTTACATTTTCATCGTACAATGGATAGAAAAAGGCTAGAATGATGATGATGATGATGATGATGATGATGATGATGATGATGATAATGATAACAACTATTGTAGCATGCGACAGTGGCCAAACATAGACAGAAGGGAAAGGAGAATATATATATATATATAAATTTTCTTTCATAAACATAGAACTGAGGAGAAATTTCCTGACAGTGAGAACAACTAAACAGTGGAACAACTTGCCTCCTGAATGCGTGTATGCTCGATGTTGAAGGTGTTCAAGAAGAGGTTGGACAATCATTTCTCTAGAGGTTATGGGTGCTCCATCACTGGAGGTCTCCTGCTTAAGCAGAGGGTCAGATTAGAAGACCTCCAAGGTCCTTTCCGACCCTGTTATTCTATGTTCTATATCTATTCCAAGATTCTAGGCCACACACGGCTAAAAGAGAAGAGGACAGCAGAAGATGAGGTGGTTAGATAGTGTCATCAACACAGTAAGCAGGAGTTTAGGCAGATTGGAGAGACAATGGAGGACCGGGCATTTGGCATGCTGTGGTCCATGGGGTGACAAAGAGTTGAACATACTTAGCGACTGAACAATGACAACAAAAACCTGGATTATTTTTATTTCTTTATTTCTTTGTTCTTAGATTTCTATCCCACTTTTCTTCTGGGAATTCAAGCTGGATTGTATTCAGATATATTTCTATTTCATCCCCATCCCTGTCCTAGGAGCCCTGTGGGGCGCAGGGGTTAGAATGCAGTGTTGCAGGCTAACTCTGAGCTTAGCCAGGAGTTCGATCCTGATGGGCTCAAGATTGACTCAGCCTTCTGAGGTGCATAAAATGAGGACCCAGATTGTTGGGGGCAATGGGCTGACTCTGTAAACCCCTCAGAGAGTGCTGTAAAGCACTATGGAGCGATATATCATTCTAAGTGCTAAGTGCCATTGCAATCCTTCTGTGTGAGGTGCTTAAGCCATGCATCCACAGAAGGACAAAACGGGGGTCAAGCTATTTCACCGAGCCTTCAAAATCTTGGGAGGGGGCTATGAGCTTTGAGCAAGTATTCTCATAAAGACATACATATTTCCCTTGTAGGCTCATGGTTTGATTACATAATAAAATCCTGCTGAAGATTAGCAATGATAATGCTAGTCTGACTTACTTTTATTTTAAAATGTTTTATTGCATAAAGCTAGTGGCCAAACAAAGAAAAGAAAATATGGGTGGGGGTGGGGGGAAGGCTAACACTGGGAAATGGAAATCCATTTGAAAGAGAGCCGCAGAAAGAGTGGGGGGAAAGAGAGAAATCTACATTTTAATGAACATATTTTCAAGCCATTTCAAATAAGAGTCCAAGAGAAATAATTACAAAAGTTTGGGGGGAAAAAAGAGCATTAGCTTTGATAGCTTTCTCCTCTGTAAAGCAATTAAAACGGACCATTTTTCAAATACTAAGCAGAAAATTACTAATGGACAGACTGAAAAAAAAAGCTTTCATTTCAATCTCATGTCCTTTATTCTTCTAAAAAAAGGGAAAGAAGAAAAAGGTGGTTTTTAGATAGATTACTGCATAAAGGAATCACTCGCTGGATGTCATAAAAACTATGTCTGGGTAGAATGACAAAGATTAACAGCAAGATTTAAATCGCATAGCAGTCCAGTTAATAGCAATGTCTAATTAAGGAGTGCATTATCGGTCTGTAACGTTGATTTGATAGAGAGAACTTCAAGTTCAGAATATTTCATTGTTTCATTGTTCTCCCACAAACAATTGATATGTGTTTTAGTGGATAGGAATAACAGAGTCCAAGTTACTAACCAGGTTTTGAGAGCAATCTAGTTGGATACTTCTGCATCTGATGCAGAGAACTAAGGAGTATGAAAATGAATGTGGTTAAAATCAACTGAAATATATTTGTCTGCTTACAATCTCAGAAATTTGCAATCATGTGTAAAATGTACCCTTTTGGATGGGTGTATATACTGGTTAAGGGACAACCTGGAACTACACCGCCTATGGTCTGATCTAAGCATCGTACACAAAATTGTCTGCTACAATTGCCTGTCAATGACAACTTCAGCTTCAACCGCAATAATACACGGGCAAGCAATAGATACAAATTCAAGGCAAACAAATTCAATTCAATTCAATTCAATTCAATTCAAACTGCTCCAAACTCGATGGTAGAAAATGCGACTTCAGCAACAGAGTGGCCAACACCTGGAATGCTCTACCTGACTCCGTTGTTACATCCTCAAACCACCATAGCTTTAATCTTAAACTGTATAGTATGGACCTCACCCCTTTCCTAAGAGGTCTGTAAGGGGGTGTGCATAAGCGCACTAGTGTGCCTACCGTCCCTGTCCTACTCTCCCCATTTATTCATACCCATTTCCTGTGATCATGTATATGTTTATACTTATACCTGTTATCTCGTACATGTTTGACAAACTAAATAAATACATAAATAAATAAGTTTTCCTTCTGATTTTTGCAGGAAAGTTGGACATGCCGATTCACAAACACAACAGAAGCTCCATAGCAGAATCAGCTGCAAATTCAAGATTGTGGTATCTGGGGCTCCCCTACTGAATCCTGAAAAAATGACCTGCTCAATTGAGGGAGCCTGAAATCTCTGAATAACACCAATGACCTTACCAAGGAACATGTCATGAAGTCATTTTAGCATTGGCTGGAAGAGCATATTAAAATACAAGGCATTTGCTGTAGTAAAAACAGGGTACCTCATTCCAGCTGTCTATATATATTCCTTTCCAGCACTAAATCTGTCCAGGGACCTTTCAGAAATACAGCATTATGCCTCCTGCCTTCGCTTAGTGAATAGAAATGGGAAAAGGATGGAGATAAAAATCAGAGGGACATAGAATAGCGAATGTTCTATGATTTAATCACCATTACAGCTTAAAACAGCCCAGTCGACATTCACCCTCACTAAGTCAGGGATAAATCTCCATCTATAGCCACTGGGGAGAGTGATGGCATGGTAATGCGGGGTCTTTTAAAGATGCAGACCGCCCCCCCTCCCAAGCACTGCAAGGAACATAGATGAAGGGCAGAAGAAGTTGCCAGCTTCAAGAAAGATTGTTGAATGGCTGGGGGCCCAATGCTGGACTAGGTTCCTTCTCTGTGTGCAAATACACGATGCCCCAGTCAAGAAACTGCCAAAGAAGCCAAAAGCAAACAGTACAACCAACGATTCTCCAAGACCATCTCCACCAACACTGAGAGGCAAGCCACTCAAAAATAAACTGACAGCAAACCATACCTCTTACTAGCACTGATGATGTTACCTAGTTTGGGTAATGAAACCTCTGCAAGAAAACAAGCAAGCTCAGAGAGCACCAGGGACCCCTCATGTCAATGCTGAGCTACAAACATTCTGCTTTATTAGCTAATGAAAGCATCTGACGTACTTTTGACCCCTGTCATATTTCTCTGGTGATGACTATTCTCTCCCTGCAGTCTGATTGGATCTAATCACTCTTTTAATTTTTGACCTAGGATGATTTCCAAAGCTTTCACTCAAACACACGCAGGTTGTCTCCATTCCCCAATCTCATTGGTAAGGAAGCCAATTGTTTAAGTGAGTTTTGCCCCCACTTTGCGACCTTTCTTGCCAGGGCTGTTAAGTGAATGACTGCAGTTGTTAACTTAGTAGCACGGTTGTTAAGTGAATCTGGCTTCCTACCCCCCCCCCCCTTGATTTTGCTTAATTTAGGATATTGCAACCATCCTAAATACATGCCAGTTGCCAAGCAATTTCGATCACGTGATCCTTACGGATGCTACAGCGATCATAAGTGTGAGACACAAGTCATAAGTCACTTTCCCCCCCAAGCGCCGTTGTAAATTTAGTCACTAAACGAATAGTTGTAAATTTTGGACTACCTTGGATTTGACTTAGAAAAAAATGGGGCCTTAGAAAAGTTGTCTAAGAACATTTGAGACCCTACAGATTGAGAAATCTTCAACATGCAATTCATAAGTTAAAACCATGTTCCATCGTCAAGTGGAATTCGAATCCTCGCGACTTCAAAAACGTGCCTCTTGGCATATAGAAAGCTCATATTTCTAATCCCTTTCAGATTTTTGGGGTGTGTATGAGTGTCAATGAAACCCAGCAGCTCGCTGTAGAAAAGAAATGGAAAGTAAACCCGAAACAGGTTGGTTGAAAAGCGGAAGAAGTGTGACAGAAGCCAAAACAATTCTTGTACAAGATGAAATGGATTTGCCCCAAGAGGTTGTGGGAGGGGAATGGGGGCAGGAAAGAGACGTATAAATTCAATACTCGGGATTCTTTTGTGTTTCACTTTCACAAATTCCAGTATAGTACTCTGTTTCCCTGAAAATAAGGCCTTCCACAAATCATAAGCCCAATCGGGTTAAAATAAGCCCTCCCCCCAAAATAAGCCCACCTCAAAAATATTGCAACACAGCAGCAGCTATAAGGTGGCCACGCTCATCGCCTCCTGAACCTCAAAAATAATAAGACCTCCCCCAAAATTAGGCCATGTGCTTATTTAGGGGGTCAAGAGAATAGCAATAGCAGTTAGACTTATATACCGCTTCATAGGGCTGAAAGCCCTCTCTAAGCGGTTTACAGAGTCAGCATATCGCCCCCACAGTCTGGGTCCTCATTTCACCCACCTCGGAAGGATGGAAGGCTGAGTCAACCTTGAGCCGGTGAGATTAGAACCGCTGAACTGCAGATAACAGTCAGCTGAAGTGGCCTGCAGTACTGCACCCTAACCACTGCGCCACCTCGGTTCTTAATAAGACCCTGTCTTATTTTCGGGGAAACACGATAGGAAGATTTAGAAGAAGACATTTTTGTCTTTTTTTGGGGTGGGGGGGGAAGAACTGTGGATATGCAAGTAAAATAAACTCATCAAAAAAGGAGTGTGTGTCATTATTCTTTTACACACTCCTTTTAAAAAAGAATGACTATATATATATATATATATATATATATATATATATATATATATATATATATATATATATATATATATATATATATATATATATATATATATATATATATATATATGTTGTATTTGTGCTGATAAATAAATAAAGGGAGACTAGTATAGATCTATTTCAAGCTATTTAGCTCTCATCAGCTAGCCATACCCTTAACTGGGAATCGAACCTGTGCTGAATGGAAGTAGTGATCTTCCTCCCATATGTGGGCATACCGGGGGTTGTAACTCTAATATATAGGAATTATAAATACCATCAACAAAAAATGGAGCTTGCTCAGAAGCTGAAATACACCAAGTAAATGAGATGAAGAGTATGAAGTAGAGGGGAGAGGAAAGGGAAGAAGAGAGGGACAAGAGAGAGGGCGGGGGGGAGAGGAGGAGAGAAAGAAGGAGTGGAAAGGGGAGAAAGGAGAAGGAGAGAGGAAAGGGAAGTAGAGAAGAGAAGGGCGACAGAGGGAAGAAAGGCGGGAGGGAGGGGGAGAAAAGAAGGAGAAGAAAGTGATGGATAAGGTACCAATATGGTGTATGGAGAGCAGAAGAGCCAATAATTGATTTTGGGAGTTGATGGCAAGACAAATTGATGTAAACATTCAATAATACAATACGATGTTGGCTATGTAATAGTATACAATACAATACAATACAATACAATACAATACAATACAATACAATACAATACAATACAATACAATACAATACAATACAATAGCAGAGTTGGAAGATACCTTGGAGGTCTTCTAGTCCAACCCCCTACCTAGGCAGGAAACCCTATACCATTTCAGACAAATGGCTATCCAACATCTTCTTAAGGACTTCCAGTGTTGGGGCATTCAGAACTTCTGGAGGCAAGCTGTTCCACTGATTAATTGTTCTAACAGTCAGGAAATTTCTCCTCAGTTTTAAGTTGCTTCTCTCCTTAATTAGTTTCCACCCATTGCTTCTTGTTCTGCCCTCAGATGCTTTGGAGAATAGTTTGACTTCCTTTTCTTTGTGGCAACCCCTGAGATATTGGAACACTGCTATCATGTCTCCCCTAGTCCGTATTTTCATTAAACTAGACCTACCCAGTTCCTGCAACCATTCTTCATATGATTTAGTCTCCAGTCCCATAATCATCTTTGTTGTTCTTCTCTGCACTCTTTCTAGAGTCTCCACATCTTTTTTACATCGTGGCGACCAAAACTGAATGCAGTATTACAAGTGTGGCCTTACTAAGGCCTTATAAAGTGGTATTAACACTTCACGTGAACTTGATTCTATCCCTCTGTTTATGCAGCCTAGAACTGTGTTGGCTTTTTTGGCAGCTGCTGCACACGGCTGGCTTCTATTTAAATCATTGTCCACTAGGACTCCAAGATCCCTCTCACAGTTACTACTATTGAGCAAGGTACCATCTATACTGTACCTGTGCATTTCGTTTTTCTTGCCTAAATGAAGAACCTTACATGTGGTGATTTGTTATGAAAATGGAAAAATACAAAACTTTATTTATAAAAAAGGTGTGTGTGTGTGTGTGTGTGTGTGTGTGTGTGTGTGTGTGTGTGTGAGAGAGAGAGAGAGAGAGAGAGAGAGAGAGAGAGAGAGAGAGAGAGAGAGAGAGAGGCAGGCAGGCAGGCAGGCAGGCAGACAGACAGACAGACAGACAGACAGGAAAATGGCATCTCTAGCTTGCAACGTACCAGGAATTTGCCCCGAGTTGAATGAATAAAGTGGGGAACATGCATAAGGAAACCAAAGTATTCCAAGCACTACGTTTTTTTTTAAAGACCATCTTTTGACTTGGCAAGCATGAAATGGAAGGGTAGAACAGACTGATTAGCTCTTGTTGAAAGATGATTCTTCAGAACAGTTGGTCTTATTCTGGGGAAAGCAGGAGGGTGGCTGTTTTAAAACGGGGTGGGGGGGAGAGGAGCTATAGTAACCCACTTTCGAAAGAGCAGTTCGTAAAGCCTGCATTAACCCTCAAACCCTCAAATTTACGAAGCCCTTAGTTCTTCAGGATAGAGATACTCCTCAAATTACGACCCCATGATTAACCCCAACATTTCTGTTGCCAAGCAAAACATATGCTAAGTGAACTTTGCCCTGTTTTATGACCTTCCTTGCCACGGTTGTTAAGTGAATCATTGCAGTTAAGTCAGTAACACGGTTGTTAAGTGAATCTGCCTTCCCCTGTTGATTTGGCTTGTCAGAAGGTTGCCAAAGGGGAATCACGTGACCTGGGGACACGGCAACAGTCATAAATACCATTTTGATCACATGACTATGGGGATGGTCATAAGTGGGGAAAACGGTCATTAAGTCTCTTTTTTCAGTGTCATTGTAACTTTGAACGATCACTAAATGAACTGTTGTAAGTCGAGAATTACCTGTATTTTCAAGATGGTTCAGTGAAATATTCCCCAATGATTTCTCACTACTGGTCAGGAAAAAAAAGTATGCTATTCACCTGCATTGCTTTCTCTAAGGCAGGACAGGAAGCGATGGATGGAAACTAATCAAGGAGAGAGGCAACCTAGAACTAAGGAGAAGTTTCCTAACAGTGAGAACAATCAACCAGTGGAATGTCTTAGCTACTGACCTAATACCATTTGAGACTGTCAGATTAACAGAGTTGGAAGGGACCTTGTAGGACATCTAGTCCAACCCCCCCCCCCCAAGCAGGAGACCCTACACCATTTCTGGCGGATGGCAGTCCAGTCTCTTCTTGAAAGCCTCCAGTGATGAAGCTCCCACAACTTCCGAAGACAACTTCCATTACATGGGTTGATTGCTCTCACTGTCAGAAATTTCCCTCTTGTTTCTAGGTTGAATGTCAACTTGATCAGTTTCCATTCATTATTCCTTGTCTGGTCTTTGGGTGCCTTGGAAAATAGCTTGACCCCCCCTCCTCTCTGTGGCTGCCCCTCAAATATTGGAAAACTGCTATCCTGTCTCCCCTGGTCCTTCCCTTCAATAGACTAGACAAATGGCTCTCCTATCTCTTCTTGAAAATCTTCAATGATGGAGCACCCACAACTTCTGAAGGCAAACTGCTCCCCTGATTAATTATTCTTACTGTCAGGAAATTTCTGAGTTCTAGGATGGTCCTCTCCTTGATTATTTTCCTTCCATTGCTTCTTCTCCTGTCTTCAGCTGTTTTGGAGAATTGGTTGACCCATTCTTCTTTGTAGCAGTCCCTCAGATATTGGAAGACTGCTATCATGTCTCCCCTGGTCCTTCTCTTCACTAGACTAGCCATGCCCAGTTCCTTCAACCGTTCATCACATGTTTTAGCCTCCAGTCCCCTCATCATCCTGGTTGATCTTCTCTGCACTCTTTCCAGAGTCTCAACATCTTTTTTTTATCGTGGCGACGAAAACTGGATGCAATATTCCAAGTAGTGCATTATAAATCAGCACTAATCCTTCATGTGATCTTGATTCTATCCCTTTGTTATTGTAACAGAAAGGTTATTATAAATAAAATACTTTTTTTCTTGTTCTCTCATGTGAAATTAATTTAGGGTGAATGTTGGAGTTGATTTGTATTTCCTATGGAAAATTAGGAGAAATCAGGTGAATATTCTCTAAAATCTTTACAGGAAGTCCTCGACTTACAACAGTTCATTTAGTGTAATGTTTGAAGTTACAACAGCATTTTGAAAAGGCTCTTTTTCACAGTTATAACCATTACAGCATCAACATTCGTATGCTTGGCAATTGACTCGTACTTATGATGGTTGCAGTGTCCCAGAGTCACATGATCACCTTCTAAGACTTTCGGACAAGCAAAGTCAATGGGGAAGCCAGATTCACTTAACAACCATGTGACTAACTTAACAACTGCAGTGCTTCACTTAGCAACCGTGGCCAGAAAAGTCATGAAAAGGGGCAAAATTCACTGAACCCATGTCTCCCTTAGCAACATAATTTGGGAATTTAGTTGTGGTCATAAGTTGAGGACTTCATTTCACCTAATTGCAGGTGTCGGGCCTGGAAGCCATTCTTTTGCATTGGGTCTTTCTGGCCTGCCACATTTACTGCTGTGGGGAAATGGGAGGGCAGATTGTGTGGAGTATGGGAGATATATAGTCAAAATAACATTCTTTTCTCAGAGAATCAAGGACATCTTGCCCTGTACCTGGAGTGGTGTGACTGAGAGGCATCTCCAGTTGGGACGGTGCATTGATTGGGCCATGAGATGGACATGTGGGTGCTGGGCAGGGGTTTGGACTTTCATTTGGGTGGGGAAAACCTGGAAGCTTTCAGATTTGGGATTTCCAAGATGTGCCAATATGGCATCTCTAATAAAATGGAACTTTGAGGAACTTCAAGCCTCTGAGTCTTCTTTCGTTGGGGGTATTACTTCAATCCCTGACAACAGGTTTACTAACACTTCCATATAACCTTTGCATGGTTCCTCTCTTCATTCAGGGAAGGTAGAATGCTGCCTACATTGAGATTTCGAGCCCAGATTGCTAGAATCAATATGCAGCTATGTTATTGCAATATATCTCCCTCTGACTCAGCTGTCCAACAACACTCAGCATCATAATCATGCAAATTAAATACAAATTCTTTTTAAAAAATTGCCCCCATTAAAATGATCTATTAATGTTGAAAGGCTCCTGTATTTAAGGGGAGTGAGTGTAATTGCCCGATCTTGCCATTGGCACAACTTCAACCTGGCAGATCTGGAAGATATTTACACCTCTGGGATTAATTGTATTGTAAGGAATTAACTTTTGGCAAAGCTCTCTTGCTACCAAGAGGGATTTAAAAAATATATAACCCTGCTAACAACTGCTTTTTAAAAAAATAATAATTGTAAAGTAGCAACGAAACTGAGCTAATGTCCCAACTCCCCAAATGGTAGGAATTTTCTCCTTTTTCTGCACTCATTTTCTCTCCCCTCTTTTCACGAGGATGATGGGATTTGCTAGTTAAAATCTGTCTGTAAAATCTTAACCTTTCACTGCAGCCAAGCTATGAAGTCACAATTTTGAACAATGCATGCCATTACGTCCACTCAGCCATGGCTGAAACTAAATTTATAAATTCCTCAGTGTCTCCAGATGGGTGGGGCTGAAAACAACCATTTATTGTCAAACTGGGGGTGTGAGTACAGGTAATATTTAACTTACAATCGCAAGAGCTGAGGTGGTGCAGTGGTTAAATGCAACACTGCAGGCTACTTCAGCTGACTGCAGTTCTGCAGTTCGGCTGTTCAAATCTCACCGGCTCAGGGTTGACTCAGCCTTCCATCCTTCCGAGGTGGGTAAAATGAGGACCCGGATTGTTGTTGGGGGCAATATGCTGACTCTGTAAACCGCTTAGAGAGGGCTGAAAGCCCTATGAAGCGGTATATAAGTCTAACTGCTATTGCTATTGCTATAATCACAATCAGGATCACCATATCATCATCAAAATTGGGAGGGACCTTGGCGGTCTTCTAGTCCAACCCCTCTGCTCAAGCAGGAGACCCTATATTCTTTTGGACAAACGGATGTCCAATATCTTCTTCAAAGCCTCCAGTGACTGAGCACCCACAACCCCTGAAGGCAAACTGTTCAACTGGTTAATTATCCTCCCTGTCAGGAAATTTCTCCTTAATTCTAGGTTGGACTTCAGTGTAATGATCTTCCACCTGTTACTTCTTGTCCTGGCTTCTGATGCTTAGGACAATAGGATGACCCCCATTCCTTAAACTCCAGTGGGGAGAAAAATGGCCCAGCTCATAAAACACAATGCGTTTTCTTAGTTTTGATTGTTGTGTGGCATGGTCACCAACCCAGACAGACAGACAGATTAACAGAGTTGGAAGGGACCTTATAGGTCATCTAGTCTGACCTGCCTCACTCAAACAGGAGACCCTACACCATTTCTGACAGATGGCAGTCCAGTCTCTTCTTGAAAGCTTCCAGTGTTGAAGCTCCCACAACTTCTGAAGGCAACTTTTGTTCCATGGGTTGATGGCTCTCACTGTCAGAAGGCTCCTCCTTAATTCCAGGTTGAATCTCTCCTTGATCAGCTTCCATCCATTATTCCTTGTCTGGCCTTCTGGTGCTTTGGAAAATAGGTTGACCCCTTCCTCTCTGTGGCAGCCCTTCAAATATTGGAAGACTGCTCTCCTGTCTCGCCTGGTCCTTCTCTTCCCTAGACTAGCCATGCCCAGTTCCTTCAAACGTTCATTGTATGTTTTAGCCTCCAATCCCCTCCAATCTTGCTTGCTCTTTTCTGCACTCTTTCTAGACTCTCAACATATCTTTTTTAGCGTGGTGACCAGAACTGGATGTAGTAAGTGTAGTCTTACTAGGGCTTTATAGAGTGATATTAGTACCTCACTTGATCTTGGCTTTTACATCGTGGTTGATGGCTTAATTTGATGGCAAGGAAAATTATTCAATGACCCATAATAGAAGAAACTGAATCTTGGAATCTGGCATGAACCCATTCAATGGCTTATTAGGGCATAAGAGGTTAAAAAAGAAAACACAGGGGCTTTAAACAAGGTGATACATTTTATTGTTGAGGAAGATTAGTGGTTGGGATCAACCTTTTGGGGGGGAGATCAAAGGTCAGAGGGGGTGTTGCAATGATTCCATGCTATGCACAATTTATTAGTTTGTTCTTTTCTCAAAGAATGCTAAGCCTGCACTAGGCTTCAGTCACACTTTTCATGTTTCCTGTCTCAACATGTGAAGGGTGATTTTTTTTTAAAGGTTCATATTCAGAAAGAGTTTGGAGAGGACACACAAAATGATTTAGGGCTGACAGCAGATCACACCTGAGCTAGAATGACAATTGCTGGGACTTGGAATGGACTACACATGTGTATAGACATCTTTCAGCTCCTTGATTTCCCTGGGGAGGAAGCAGAAGGGTGTGAAGCAAATAAGCAACGTGAAAGACAGAATAACAGAGTTGGAAGGGACCTTGGAGGTCTTCTAGTCCAACCCCCTGCTCAAGCAGGAGACTCTGTACCATGTCAGACAAATGGCTAATCTAATCTCTTCTTAAAAACTTCCAGTGTTGGAGCAGCCACAACCTCTGGAGGCAAGCAGTTCCACTGATTAATTGTTCTCACTTTGGGAAATGTCTTCTTAATTCAAAGTTGGCTCTCTCTTTGATAAGTTTCCATCCATTGCTTCTTGTCCTGCCTTCAGGTGCTTTGGAGAATAGTTTGACTCTCTCTTCTTTGTGGCAGCCCCTCAAATATTGGAAGGCTGCTATCATGTCTCCCCTGGTCCTTCTTTTCATTAGACTAGACCAGTGGTTTTTGACCATGCCCCACCTAAACAGGTCTAAAATCCTGATACCCCCGTGTGACATATAATTCTTACTTTACTCAAAAAGTGAACTCTACTCATGTGGAGGAAGCCTAAAAGGACATTAACTTGGTTTAAACAAGGTTCAAATTGCCCCCATTAAAAATCAAATTGCCCCCCTGTGAGGCATGGGCCCCATGTTGAGAACCACTGGCCGCAAAATGGAGTGAGCTCCTGTTACTTGTCCGAGCTTCTGCCAACCTAGCAGTTCGAAAGCACGTAAAAATGCAAGTAGAAAAATAGGAACCACCTTTGGTGGGAAGGGAACAGTGTTCTGTGCACCTTTGGTGTTTAGTCATGCTGGCCACATAACCGCAGAGATATCTTTGGACAGCACTGGCTCTTCGGCTTTGAAATAGAGATGAGCGCCGCTCCCTAGAATCAGGAACGACTAGCACATACATGCGAAGGGAACCTTTACCTTCACCCACTTCCTACAACTGTCCTTCATATGTTTCATATGTCCTCTGACGCCTGTCTACAGGGCTTTCTGCTGCATTGTTGTTCAAGCTGGAACCCATCAAGGATTTAATGCTGAAGAAGAGAGCTTAGTAGAAGAGAGCTTCTAAGATCCCGTGCCTTAGAAAGAGTTAATCTTTCTTTCTTTTTGCTCAACAAAACACATTGTGACATTGCTGGTTCCTGCTCAACACCACATGACTTGCCAGGCCTGATCGGCAGCATTGCTTGCCACTCTCCACCATGCGCCTCTTGGAAGCTTCCTCCCCCATCCCCAAAGAGAAACTGGAGGAAAGTTGAGTAGAAATGCATGTTTGTCATTGAGCAGAGCTGAGAAGAAGGAAAGCGGGGAAACGATAAGATCACAGCCTCCAGTGCTTTCTTTATGGGAACATCCTCGGTGTGATATATGTCTGCACTTAGTGAAAGAATTGAGTCACCTGTAACATATTTTTAAAAACGCTGTGACTGTCAGGTCCCGAAAGGAAAGGAAAGGAAACGTTGATACGAAATGCAGCAGAGGAAAAGGGAGTGTTCCTTCACTCCAAAGTTAACCTTCACCGATTCAATCAAGCTAGTCATGCAAATAGTCATTTGCCTTGCAGAATGCTGAATGATGCTGCTTTGTCATCAGCCTTAACCAAGGATTTGGAGATCCAGAAAAGTTCACAGGTCACTGTGCAATTGAAAGTGTTGTTTGTTTGAAAGCAAGCATATGTAGCGATGGGATGCGGTGACTCAGTGGCTAAGATGCTGAGCTTGTCAATCAGAAAGGTCGGCAGTTAGGCGGTTCGAATTCCTAGTGCCACAAAATGGAGTGAGCTCCTGTTACTTGTCCCAGCTTCTGCCAACCAAGCAGTTCGAAAGTACGTAAAAATGCAAGTAGAAAAATAGGAACCATCTTTGGTGGGAAGGTAACAGCATTCCGTACACCTTTGGCATTGAGTCATGCTGGTCACATGACCACAGAGACATCTTCGGACAGTGCTGGCTCTTTGGCTTTGAAACAGAGGTGAGCACCACCCACTAGAGTCAGGAACAACTAGTACATATGTGCGCGGGCAACCTTTACCTTTACATATATGTAGTGAAGAACGGTTAAAGGAGGACAGGTGTCTTAAGATAAATAGCAATAGAAATATATACCGCTCCATAGTGCTTTACAGCCCTTTCCAAATGATTTACAGAGTCAACATATTGCCCCCAACAATCTGGGTCCTCATTTTACTGAGCTCAGAAGCATGGGAGACTGAGTCAACCTTGAGCCAGTGAGACTCGAACTGCCGAACCACTGGCAGCTGGCAGTCAGCAGAATTAGCCTGCAGTACTGCATTCTAACCAGTGCATTACCATGGGTCTTAGCAATAGCACTTAAACTTATATATTGCTTCCCAGTGCTTTATAGCTCTCTCTAAGTGGTTTACAGTCAGCCTTTTGCCCCCAACAATCTGGGTCCCCATTTTACCCAACTTGGAAGGATGGAAGGCTGAGTCAACCTTGAGCTGGTCAGGCTTGAACTCTTGGCAGTGGGCAGTTATCCTGCAATACTGCATTCTGTGCCACCATGGCTCTCCAAATGAGTACTTTCTTAGCAGTAGCATCCTAAGAGGAGTAACTCTAGAATTTGTAGGGTTGTAAGGCTATTATTAGATTAATATTGTGGAAAAATTGAAAATGTGATGATGATGATGACGATGATACTCAGTTGGGTAATGAAATGTCTGCAAGAAAACAACTAAACTCAAAGAGCACCAAGGACCCCTCAATTCAAGCCTGAGCTACAAATATTCTGTTGGTATAAATACATAAGATGAGGGTGATTTAAAAAGGTAAACTTGTCTTCAGAAACTTTTGATCCTCATGTATTCAATTGGGTGTATGTAGAAACTTTGGGAAAAGTGTAGAGAAGAGCAACCAAGATGATTAGGAGACTGGAGCTTAAAACATATGAAGAATGGTTGCAGGAACTGGGCATGGTAGTCTAGTGAAGAGAAAGACCAGGGGAGACACCATAGCAGTCTTCCAATACTTGAGGGGCTCTCCCAGAGAGGTGGGGTCAAGCTATTTTCCAAGGCACCTGAAGTCCAGACAAAGAATAAATGATGGGTCCACTTGTAAGTGTAATATATTTCTCTTTCCACCTCTCCCCAATTTCAATGGTTAATGAAACAGAAGGAGAAGCTTACCTCCTACATGGCTGGAGAAGAATTGTATGAACTTTATCAAATTAAATTTAGTTTGATTTGATTTCGTTTGGTCCCACCTGCTACATTGTGGCATGTGGCCTCTAAGTTGGCACAGCCTTTGTTCTTGAGATAGTTCTGCATCCATGCTTTGAAAATATCACCGGCTATTATTATTATTATTATTCTGCATCCATGCTTTGAAACCATCACCGGCTATTATTATTATTCTATATCTTATTCATTAAACATGAAAGTCAGTCAACTAAACATTCAAAATTGCATCACAAATACCATTGACTGGTGCTAATGGTTGATACGGGTTGCTGCCAGCGTCCTAGTTATGAACCAAATACTTCTTAAAATATACGATGGTCTGGTTAGCACAATTTTTTTGTAGTTCTCCTGGTGTTATTGCAGGAAGCTGCAATTTCTTGATGTATTTTATAAAATTCTTGGACATGGTACCAAGTACCCCGATAAAAATGGGTATCACTGTTACATGTTTCATCCATAACTGCATAGTTTCGATGGCCAGGTCGCGATATTTCATTATTTTTTCCAGTTCTTTTTCTTCAACTCTGGCATCTCCTGGTACCATAATATCAATAAATTGTACATTTTGGTTTTCGACAACTGTGATATTTGGCGTGTTGTGATCCAAATGATCATCAGTCTGTATTCGAAAGTCCCACAAAATCTTCACTTTCTCATTTTCGATAACTTTTCCCACTTTATGTTCCCATGACTTCTTGTTGTTGTTGTTATTATTATTTGGTTAATCTTTGGTGAGATTAACAGCCTTTGGGACTAGTTGGTAGCTCAACAGCTCAAGTCCTAACCAAGGACCTAGGAACTGTTAAGGTAACGTTGTAATAAATAACGCTGTTGTTATTATTATTACTATTATTATATACTTTATTCATTAAACATGTTCAGCCAACTGAACATTCAAAAATGCATTACAAATACCAGTGACTGGTGCTAATGGTTGATACGATTTGCTGCCAGCGTTGTTGTTGTTGTTGTTGTTGTTGTTGTTGTTATTATTATTACTATTATTTTGCAGAGGACAGAGTGGTTCTCTGTCAAGAACGCCTATCTCATGAATACCACGACATGTTGAAATTGTCAAGGTTTTGAAGGTATTTTCCTGTTTGCCTCCATTCTTTCCAAAACAGAGATAAAAGGTGAGAAACTGGTTTGTTCTCCATAGGCCCCACTGTACCGGGCATCAGGCTTAATTTAAAGACAGTGAGCCAATGCCACAGGCTCTTTAAGGAAGAGTTTTTATTTACTGTTAGTAAATGTGCCAGACAAAGCAGGCCATTACTTATGCATTCGCCTCACCAACTACTACTACCATCACCCCGCCTTCCCACTCCTTGAACAGAAGAAGGTGAAAATAATAGAATAAACATCATATACTTCATTATGATATCGGTTTACACTTCCAAGCATACATAGAAAGAGGCCATTTCATCAAGCTAATTGCTTGAAAGTAAAAGAGAGAGAACTTTTAGCTATTAGTCTATTATGGGGCTTTTTTCTTAATCACAAATCGGGGGCCCTGGATCCCCAGGGAGGATATGTATTCTAATTTACAATTGAACTACAGATCCAAGCAATCAATCTTGGGTAGCACTTTTACAGTGTAATTGCTACAACATCACAAATAAGAGAGAGCGGGAGCAAGGGAGAGACAGAGAGAGAGAAAGGGAGAGAGACAGAGAGAGAGAAAGAGAGAGACTGAGACAGAGATACACACACAGAGACAGACAGAGAGAAAGAGAGAGACATAGAGAGTGAGTGAGTGAGTGAATGAGAGAGACAGAGAGACAGAGAGACAGAGAAGGACAGAGAGAGAGGAAACATAGAGTGCCTACTTAAGATGAGGATGTTTACCAGGCATTGGTTTAGGATGGGGATTCAGAGAAGGACACACACGCACACACACACACACACACAGAGAAATCCCATAGACATGAATATGCAATGAGGGCTCATTAGTGCCCTTGTGTTGCCATGACGAATGGCATTATCCTCAGACCGATGCGGCCTAAACATGAATTTTATAACGACCCATTTATCATGGCTTGTCATAGGTTCCTCCACAGTTTCTTGCACCAGCTTTTGTACCTTTTTCTAGTTTGGCTTCTAAGAATTCCCCCTCCCACCTCTTTCTTCGTTATGGATTCCCTGGTCTCTTGGAAGAGCGGAAATGCTCACCAAGTTAGGCAGAAGCTTTGGTGATGGTGGAATCCACAGAACAGATGTTGTTGCTGTTACGGTTGTTGTTCCGTCATCTAAGTGCAGTCCTTAGTGGTGTCTGACCCTTTGTGATCTGATGGACCATCATACGCCAGCTCCTCATTGTCCTCCATTGTCTCCTAGAGTTTGCCCAAATTCATGTTCATTGTCTTGGTGACACCATCTAACCATATGATCCTCTGTTGTCCCTTTCTCCTTTTGCCCTCAATCTTCCTCAACGTCACAGAACTGATGGGCTTTGACAAATACCTCAGGGGTGGGCTTCAAAAATTTCAGCAATGGGTTCTCTGCCTGGTTGTTGGGTGGGTGTGGTCATGGTGGGCGTGGCCTTGAGGTCCAAATAACATATGGACCCACAAAAGATTTTAAATTTGGTTAAAAAGAAAGCCATACCAAAGCAACTCAGGTGAGGTGCTCAATGACTTTTGAAAGTTCTTATTAAGTCCTTGAAGTTTTCAGTAGGAGAAAAGAGCGAATTTATTACACAGAGGACTGCAGAACAATTATATTAAATATACTTGACTTTTATAAAATGGAAAATCGAAATACAATGAAATCAAATTTTGTTCAGCCTTGGTATCACTCACTATTTTTTCTTCTTCACATATTTTGCTTTGGTTAAAGAAACAATCTCACTTTTGAAACTTTACCATTTTTGTTCAAAAAGAGACATTATAGTCTAACTTTGTGTGAAGTTCTATGCAATACTATAACTAAAATCTTCTCTGGAGAGACCAAGAAAAGCTTAGTTTACTATCTCAGCTAAAGAGGATGTTTGAAAAGCTTCCAAGTTGTTGTGTTTTTCCCCCCCTTTGTTTTGTTTTAAATGTATGATTTGTGCCCCTGTGTGAAATGCGAGATTTTTAAAAAGATGGTTACGATGCCATTTTTCATACCATTTTTTTCACCCCTTTAAATCTCCCACTAGCGACCTTAAGATGTTGATCTGAGAATTGCAGTAAATGAAGGAAAATAAACAAACTCTCTAGATAATTCAAATTTCAGACTGTAAAGCCAATGAGGGATGTATTTACAACAAACAATTTGGAATGAGACGTTGTGCAATATTGTAGATGTGTGAGATGGCAAGATAAAGAATGGATTTATTCCATTTCATATACTGGTAAAATTTGCTAGCTAGCTAGCAAATCTTTTTTCATCTCTGCAAAATGTTGCAATCTTCTCTGTGATTTTTTTTTTTTTTTTTTGCTTTTTGCCTTCCCCATTATGCCTGTCTCAGTTCGCCTTCGGCATTGGCTTCAGAGGAGCTAACAATATGCAGATTATTAACGTTGCAAACAACTGAATGTTCCTATAGGATTAAGAAATATGGCTATCCTTACAGTGACTGTGTTGCTGTTAAAGAAGGAAAACCATGCAGATTGCTTGATTGGATAAGATTCATTTTGTCTTAATGAAAGAATCTAAACAAACTTTTGAAACAAATCAGCAGGCTTCCTTCTCTCTCAATTTCTCTGTCCCTTCCTTCCTTCCTTCCTTCCTTCCTTCCTTCCTCCCTCCCTCCCTCCCTCCTTCTTTCTTCCCTCCCTCCCTCCCTCCCTCCCGTCCTTCTTTCTTTCTTTCTTTCTTTCTTTCTTTCTTTCTTTCTTTCTTTCTTTCTTTCTTTCTTTCTTTCTTTCTTTCTTTCTTTGAAAATGATGTAGATTATTTGATAGGATAAGATTCATAACAAACCAGCAGGCTTCCTTCTCTCTCAATTTCTCTGTCCGTCCCTCCCTCCCTCTTTCTTTCTTTCTTTCTTTCTTTCTTTCTTTCTTTCTTTCTTTCTTCCCTTCTTCCTTTCTTTCTTGGAAAATGGTGCAGATTATTCGATTGGATTCATGTTTTCCTAAAGAAAGAGCCTAATCAAACTTTTGAAACAAATCAGCAAGCTTCCTTCTCTCTCAATCTCTCTTTGTCTTCCTTCCTTCCTTCTTTCCTTTCTTCCTTCTTTCTTTCCTTCCTTCCTTCCTTCCTTCCTTCCTTCCTTCCTTCCTTCCTTCCTTGGAAAACCTTGCAGATTATTTGATTGGATAGGATTCACTTTTTCCTAACAAAAAAGCCTAAACAACTTTTGAAACAAACCAGCAAGCTTCCCCCCCACCCAACCCCTCTCTCCCCCTTTCTCTTTCTCTCCCCCTGCCCCATTGCGGTCTAAACTGACATCTTCAGTCATTAATGAGTTAATAAGAATCTCGGCTTCATCTGAGGAGAGATAAGGTGAAAAGAAAGGGGAGCTTTGTACACATAATGACAGGTTCCCAGTTGTCTTCTAAGATGCCATGGGTCAGCCATGTTAAGAATGTGTGTGTCCAATCATCTGCTGATGCTTATCAGCCAGCCTGGAGCACAACCTGACACAGGCCAGTTGGGGAGTTACAATGAATAAAGAGCAGACTCGGAGGCTCTGGGAGAGGGCAGAGGGGGAGCGAAGGAGTGTGGAATTGCTATATATACTAAAACACGATGACACAAGCCATCAGTACACCAATTACAAGACAAGTTATTGGAGAAAGACGGTGCATGCCTTCAGACAGGGCTTTGAGGGAGCAAAGGGTGGTAGCCCTGCTCTCACTCCAATAAAAGGAGTGAGTGGCAGGGCTAGATAATTTTAGATCAGGTCCTTCATGGTTCTGCAGGGATCCTCTTTCAATGCTCTTCTTAGGAAGACCACAACTCAGGCAGGGATTCCCATTATGTTAAACAGAATAACCGAGTGGGAAGGGTTCTTGTAGGTCATCTAGTCCAACCCCACTCCTGCTGAAGCAGGAGACCATACACCCGTGATGGCGAATGTATGGCACGCATGCCACAGGTGGCACGCAGAGTCATTTTTGAGGAGACGCCAGGCGTTGCCCTGTCAGCTCCAGTGCACATGCACCCGTTGGCCAGGTGATTTTCGGCTTTGCTTTTTGGCCGTTTTTCGGGGAAGCCTCCTGAAGCCTCTGGAGAGAGAAAAGCGGCCCAACAGGCAACCCGGAAGTCCATTCCCGAACTTCCGGGTTACATGTTGGGCCATTTCTCACCCTCCCCAGGCTCCTAGAAAGCCTCTGGAGCCTGGGGAGAACGAAAAACGGATCTGCCGGGCCCACAGGAAGTTGGAAAATGGGCCTCGGGGGGGGGGGGCAGGGAGGCCTTTTTGCCCTTCCCAGACTCCAGGAAAGCTGTGCATGCTTTTGCGCAGTGCCCTACACCATTTCTGAACGAAGGCAGTCCATTCTCTTCTTGAACGCTTCCAGTGAGGAAACTCCCACAGCTTCTGGAGGCAAGCTGTTGTAGAGAAGGATGGCATTTTTTTGAATGACCAAACACACCCAACGGGACACTCACACAAACATATCTACAGAAATACACACAGGTAGTCCTCGATTTAGTCGTTTAGTTCATTTAGTGACCATTCAAAGTTACAACATTACAACGGCACTGAAAAAGGTGGCTTATGGTCGTTTTTCACAGTTACGATCATTACAGCGTCTCCTGGTCAAAATCCAGATGCTTGTCAGTGTCGGCTGCAGTGTCCCATGGTCACGTGACATTTCTAAAGGACCAGTGGTGGGTTGCTATTTTCGCTACTACCAGTTTGCTCGTGCACGCGCACATGTGCAGAATGTCGGGGTGGGTGGGCGGAGCCTCTTGCCACCGCTACTATCGCCCATCTGGGCTGAACTGGGAGCAATCCACCTCTGGCTGGGACCCATTCTGGAGAAATCCCTGCTGTGATACGTTCACATATCTTTTGTTCCTAAAGCTTAAATCAGCAGTGTTTTCACATCATAGACAACTAGACAATGAACCTTGCAAAATCAGCAGATCTTTAGAGCTTTGGAAGCTTGTTAGATCTCAGGAGATGGCATGAGAATACTAAAATACATGATAGCAGTTTTCTGATATCTCAGGGACTGCCACAAAGAAGAGGGAGTCAAGCTATTCTCTAAAGCACCTGAAATGGATGGAAACTAATCAAGGAGAGAAGCAACCTAGAATTAAGAAGGAACTTCCTAACAGTGAGGACAATTAACCAGTGGAACAACTCGCCTCCAGAAGTTGTGAGTGCTCCATCACTGGGGGTTTTCAAGAAGAGATTGGATAACCATTTGTCTGAAGTGTTGTAGGGTTTCCTGCCTAAGCAGAGGGTTGCACTAGAAGACCCCAAAGTCCCTTCCAACTCTGTTATTCTGTTCTGAAAATATACTCCTTCCCACTTACCAGTTCGAAAGCATGCAAATGCGAGTAGATAAATAGGTAGCCCTTCGGTGGGAAGGTAAGAACATTCTGTGTGTCTTGGCATATAGTCATGAAAGTGTCTTTGGACAACACTGGCTCCCTTAACTAAGAAATGGAGAGTCGGAAATGAGGGGGAAGGGGAAATCGTTACCTTTGTATACATTAATGCAGGGGTCCTCAATTTCCAGGCTGCAGCCCACTACCAGGCCATGGCCTGTTTGAAACTGGACCCTGGGAGAGATGAGCAAGTATGCACGCATGAAGCTCCATTCAGGCAATAACAATCATGTGTTCTGACCTAGGCTTCCTGAGACAGTAAAAATCACATACTTAGTCCCCCAAACCCCTTTTTAAATCTAAATGGTTGTGAATTATGTTGATTCACAGCCTGTAATGATCCACAACCAGTCTGTTAAGAATCCAACAGAAGTCTGTCACAGTCTTTCAGGGTAAGGCTGATAAGCACCCACATTAATTTCCCTTGAAACACTGCCAGAGACCTAATTGCCAATTAGTTTTGAAAGGCCAAACAGAGTTTTAACCAACCAGAATGAACAAAGGCTCCTGCAAAGGCTCATGTCTGTTTGCTCCTCTTTTATGTCTTATGGGAGGGGCCAATCATCTCCAAGACTTACTCCTGAGTTGCCCTTTTGTCTTAACTGTTCTTGCCTTCTGGCAGCTCTTTGCATGTGTGCACTGGGAACAGGCTCCCTCTGTTCCTCTGCCTCGCTGATGTAGCATTCTGGAGGCTCCAGAAGCAGCACATAACTCCCAGATGGCCCTGGACCCCTCTCTGCCTCCAACGCAAAGTCCTTGCCCGAGCCTTCCCCAGACTCCAGAACTGGCCCATGTTCCTCCCCAACCTCCTCACTGTCCAACTCTGCTGCCAGCTTCGCAGGCTGCTGGCGGACCACAACATCATGTTCCTAACTTAACAACAGCAGAGATTCACTTAATAACTATGGCAAGAAAGGTCATGAAATGGGATAACATTAAGAATGGTCTCACTTGATAAGAGAAATTTTAGGCCCAACTGTGGTCGTAATTGGAGAACTACCTATATTCATTCAAACCATCTTATCTTGGCCGTCTTATCCTGAAATAAACATAGGAACACCATAGTCCATTGATGTAGATTTCTGCACAATTTTATTTTCCTCTGAAGGAAGTCCTAAGAGCATATTAAATGAGAACTGCTAGAGAAGCATGCCGGAGAATTTATCTGCCTAACACAACTGGAATTGAATTTCTCATCTATATTCCTAAACTGCCCATATGTTCTCCTTAAGTGCTTGTGCTCTAAGTTGGTCTATTCATTTTCCCAACAAATAAGGTAGAGGTTTTTTTCTTTTTTTCTTTTTAAAAAAATGCAAGTGCTTTGAAACTCTTTCTTCTTTAATTTGAAAATTAACTTGTTGCCTAAAGGTAACACTTCACTGTTGACAAAATAATGGTAAGAGATTGACCTTTTCATGAATGGATTACAGGCGAGAAATAATACGTTTTGTCACACAGCATTAACTGTATTGGTAGGGGAAAAAGGGGGGGAAGGGTATGTATGGAGCTTACATTGTCAGTGACTCCCTTAAAAAATATTAATTATGCCTGTTAAGAAACACTGGATGCAGCTGAATTTGCTTTTACGGCTCCCTAAGATTGGCATCTCTTAAATTTTCCCCCTTTATTGGCTTCGGCTCAAACATAACACAAAAGAGCAGCAAGTGAAAAAGTAGGAATGAAAATGCAGTTTTCTGATGCTGAGACTGAATATCTCTCAAGGAAAGGATTGCTGGCCTGGAATCCTTCTAAGGGGCAGAATAAACATTTAATTGGTGAAGTAGATCATGTTACACACTTGGTCATCTTGTAAAGACTTATCAGCTCTGTTCAGCTGTTCCTTACATATATTTTCAGAATGGGAGTTGGGCGCATTCAGGGGATGGGGAGAATATTTGAAATTCGAGGAGCATTGGTGGGCATGGAATGGCTAGATGGGGGGCACAGGCAGACACAAAACCCCCATCAATAAATAAATTTAAAAAAAAACAGCTTCAGATACAGACTGTTCTGACTGAGGCTTCCTAAGAACATGAAGCAAACTCCTTGTCTCGACAAAAACCCCTTTTATTAATTCACTGTGAATTCTACTCATTCACATCCAGCAAAGTCTTTCAAGGGAGGATTTACAGTCACAGACCTTATCTGGCTTGGAGAGCTGCCAGGCCGATATCTGTGACAAGGAGTCTTGGAGAGTCACAAACCAATTAAGTGAACTAATTGTCTCCTGCAAACTCCACTCCCCTTTCGCTCCTTTTTTATTTCCTCTGTGAGGGGCCATTCATCATCCACCTGTGGCCTAACTCCTAAGTCAACCCCTGTTCTTTAGCTGTTCCCTTCATCTGGCAACTCTGCGCATGCGCACATTAGGAACAGACTACAGCTATTTGTCTGCCTCACTGATGTTTGACTTTGAAGGCAGCTGATAACTGGCAAACGGCTCTGGTCCCATCTCTGCCTCTAACACAGAGCCTTACCCCGGATTCCAGAAGTGGCCCATGTTCCTCCCCAACCTCCTGGAGGGCCACAGCACAGACATCAGAAACTTTGAGAGGGACCTTGGAGTCCTAGTGGACAACCACTTGAATTATGGGCCAAAATAGCCAATGCAATTCTAGGTTGCATAAACAGAGGGATAGAATCAAGATCACATGAAGTACTAGTACCGCCTTAATAAAGCCTTAGTAAGACCGCACTTAGAATACTGCATCCAGTTTTGGTCATCACATTATAAACAAGCTGTTGAGATTCTGGAAAGAGTGGAGAGAAGAGCAACAAGGATGATTAGGGGACTAGAAGCTAAAGCATACCAAGAACGGTTGCAGGAACTGAGTATGTTTAGTCTAATGAGGAGAGGACATAATAACAGTGTCAGAGAAGCTGCCATAAAGAAGAGGGTGTGTGTGTTCAACCTATTTTCAAAAGCACCAGAAGGCAAGACTAGGAACAATGGGTGGAAACCAACCAAACAAGAGAGGAAACTTAGAACTAAGGAGAAACCTTCCAATGGTGAGGACAAATAACCAGTAGAATGGCTTGCCTCCGGAAGTTGTAGGTTCTCCATCACTGGAGATTTTCTAGAAGAGATTGGACAGCCATTTGCCTAGAATGGTATAAGATCTCCTGCTTGAACAGGGAGATTGGACCAGAAGGCCTCTAAGATCCCTTTCAACTCTGCTGTTCTGATATTTCACTCCTACTCTTCTTCCAACATTTTCAGAATGCTTCCTTCTACCCTTTCTTTCTTTATCATTAGGAAGAACCATATTACATATTAACAGAGTTAGTCCAACCCCCCGCCCAGCAGGAAACCCTACACCATTTCTGACAGATGGCAGTCCAGTCTCTTCTTGAAAGCTTCCAGTGATGAAGTTCCCACAACTTCCAAAGGCAACTTCTATTCCATTGGTTGATTGTTCTCACTGCCAGAAAGTTCCTCCTTGTTTCCAGGTTGAATCTCTCCTTGTTCAGTTTCCATCCATTATTCCTTCTCTGGACTTCAGGTGCTTTGGAAAATAGCTTGATCCTCTCCTCTCCGTGGCAGCCCCTCAAATATTGAAAGACTCCTATCGTGTCTCCCCTGGTCCTTCTCTTCACTATACTAGCCAGGCCCAGTTCCCGTAACCGTTCATTGTATATTTTAGCCTCCAGTCCCTTAATCATCCTAGTTGCTCTTTGCACTTTTTCTAGAGTCTCTCAACATCTTTTTTATAACCACTTCCAGACAAAGCAGCAAGATGCAAGTTTCAGTTTCTAAGCGTGCCCAGGAGGCATTTTGTAAATAAAAAAAAAATAGAATACTCAAAGCTGGTGCTTAGTTTGGCAGCAATCCAGCTTTTCTTGGAGTATTTTAACCAAAAGAATTACGAAGAAAGAAAAACAAAAACAAAAGTCACAGGTAGGGCAGGACCTACCAGAAAATGCTGAGAAAGGATTCCCTGGACTATGTCTTTTCTATTTGGCTTAAAATGCTTTTTTTTTGTAGACTCATGGACATCATTATGTAACCTGATGCTCAGGGTTGGTTGGGGGACCCAGGGCAAATGTGTGGAAAAGGTGATGCAATAAAATCCCAGTGCATTGGCTCATGTCCATGCATTATACATGCATGGCACATTGTCCATAGATCTACCAGGTATGAAAGAACAGTTCCACAAGTGAAGGTCCAATTAAATGGATTTATTGCTGCTCATGGATCTGCATAGGAATTTTCTCAAGTAACAGTTAGTGCCTGCTTGGCGTTAGATAAGGAAGATGTGGAATCCAAAGGGGATTGGACTTTGTTTGTGACTACGTAGGGATTCAAGGCAGATTCCTCTTTTAACTCCACCCCTGGATTCTGCCACTCCTACAGCATCCCTGCTTTGTATGGATCCTTTGGTGAGCTCCAAAATAGATTACAGCCTTCCCCCCACCCTTTGCTTGTTCTTTCTTCAAGGAATTTGTTGGGCTCTTCGCTGCCTCCCTTCTTCATTTTTAACTTCATTACGCCGCCGTGAAAATTGTGTGCTTTGAAATGTTATAGCTATGATGTACGAATAATTGAGTAAATGTCCAACATACTCTTCTTTCTTTCTTTCTTTCTCTTTTTTTTAATAGAACTTCAGAGAAGTCGCATGTAGTGAATAAACCACATGGGCTGTGGCTTGTTATGCAGATGGATTCCATGTTTTCCTATCTCCTCTCCTCCTCCTGCTATATCCACTTTGAAATGTTTTGAATTAGAATAGCTTACTCAAGGTCACTGAAGGCATATGGTCCTGTTCAGAACTTTAAACAAAACATTAGTTTTTACAACCCTTTGTAATTTGGTATTGTATACAACATGGTCATCCGCAGGCTCACTGTAATCTTTTTTCAGTGGGTGACAGAAATATGAGAAGCAAATTTATAAGCCATTTAGCGAAGCATTTAATCAATTTCATGCATAGGCAATAACTCCAATTGCTTTGCTTTATCAATCTTCCTTTTATTTTTATTTCCACCCCCCCCCTTTTCCCATTGCCTGCAGGAGCTCTCTTGTCCCATTTCCAAATGCCAAAAAAAAATAAAAAAAAAAAAAAATGGAAAAGTTCAGAAAAGGCTTTGGGAAACCCTGGGTGATGGAATGCAACTTTCTTGGCGAGAATGTTAGGGATGCTGTGATTTGGGGAGATGGTTGAAAGGTTTTGGAAGAAAGGAAAGAAGAGAGGAAAGAGGAAAGGGAAGAAGAAAGGTAAGAGAGGAAAGAAAAGAGGAAAAAAGGGAAGGGAGGGAAAGGAAAGAGGAAAGGAAAGGAGAGAAAAGGAAGCAAAGAGAAGGAAAGGAAAGAGGAGAGGAAGAGAAAGAAAGAGGAAAAGAAAGAAGAGGAAAAGAAGGGAAGAGAAGGAAAGGAAAGAGGAGGAGAAGGGAAGAGAGGGAAAGGAAAGAGGAAAGGAAAGGAGAGAAAAGGAAAGAGAAGGAAAGGAAAGAGGAGAGGAAGAGAAAGAAAGAGGAAAAGAAAGATAAGAAGAAAGGAAGGGAAGAGAAGAAAAGGAAAGAAGAAGAGAAGGAAAGGGAGGGAAAGGAAAGAGGAAAGGAACGGAGAGAAAAGGAAGGAAAGAGAAGGAAAGGAAAGAGGAGAGGAAGAGAAAGAAAGAGGAAAAGAAAGATGAGAGGAAAGGAAGGGAAGGGAGAGAAAGGAAAGAGAAGGAAAAGAAACAGAAGAGGAACGGTGAAATGCTAAAAAAAAATTGGAACAATTCAGAAAAGGCTTTGGAAATCCTGGGTGGTGGAGTGCAGCTTTCTTGGCGAGGATGTTATGGACGCTGTGATTTGGGGAGATGGTTGAAAGGTTTTGGAAGAAAGGAAGTTGTGTATGTGGTGGGGGTTGTGTTAAAAAAAAGTTCCTTTGGTAAGATGCTGCACAGTCACAAGCGCCAAAGTTATTCATTAAACAGCCCTTGCCTACGATGGCAGCCTGACACTGTGCAGACTGCTAGTTTGAACTCGCTGGGCTGGGCCTGAAGGGAACTCATAGGGAGATGTACAGCTCTGTGGATTAAAACAGGAAAGAAATAGTTATATTGGGGTATTGAAGGAAGCTGAAAAGCTGAGATTCAATTTCCATTCCAGGCTGGCTTATACCATAAGGGAAATGAGATAGCAGCCTCAGGCAGTAGATATGGGGGATCAGAAAAGGGACTGGCAGCAACAGCTGTCCCACATCTATTGTTCCAGTGCTCCTGAGCATGGAATGCAAAATAGATACGGGCTGGAAATAGAATGATTAATTAATCCTTCCAAAAAAGAAAATCCCTCTGGGTTCAATAGGACTAACACCCAGATAAATGTGCAGAGGATTGCAACTTTAAGCTGCGGTCCTAAACTACTTGCAGTACTTTTGTTACAGTAAGGTGCAGGAAAGTGACTTGGCTTTGCAATTGAATAGACATGTCAAAACGAGGGAAGGACCTACAGTCCTACTGATGTCGTGGAAGAACATTTCTCAGCAGGTTCACCCCATCACAGCCAAGGGTGAAGCATGCCACAGGTCATAACTCAACAGCCTCTGGAGGTCCAAAGGCTCTCTGGGCCTTTTGGAGACCTGGGTGTACTCCAGATGTGCCATGGCTATACTTCCCAAAGTTCTAAACCCAATGTCATGCCTGAAGCTGGTTCTTTTTAGGATCTTTGGCCTGCCACACTCTATTAGTTTACTATGCTTTTTCATTAGTGGGGAATTGGGAGTGGGAATAGTAAGGAGTAGAATAGTAAGGAGTGTTGTCAAAATAAAAAATTCCTTTCTAGAAGCCCAAGGTCATCTTTTGTCTCTGCACCTCTGAGCCTGACCAGAAGTGGATGGGTGGAACTGCCAGCGTGGCAGAGGAAGATTGGACCATGTGATGGACTTGTGGGTGTGGGGGCAAGATCATGAACTTTCAACTGGGTGGAAAACCCAGGAAGCTTTCAGATTCAGGTTTCCCACAGATGTGCCAACATGTCTCTCTTAATAAATTGGAAGTTTGAGGAAAGTTCTGCTTTGGATTCTGATTTAATTTTGGATGATATTTGGAACTCTGACATAAACCCGAATCTGAAAGCTTCCTGGGTTTTCCACCCAGTTTAAAGTTTTGACTGCACCGCCCAAGAATTCGGGAGGTCACATTGCCAATATTTATGGAGGAGCCCTAATTTGTGAAAGGTGATAGGTCTCCAGGTTTAACCTCTCCTGGGCTGGATTCACAAATTGAAATTTTAATGCAGTTGATTTGTTTTCTGGCATGAACCTACCCAATGGTGCTTTAAATAAATCAGAGTACTTTGACTTGCATAATAAATCATGGTCAAAAACTCTCGTTCAACATATTGCAAAACCCCCCACATCCCATCTGTTTCATTAGGGCAGGTCCTAAATAAATAATTAAATAAACTCATCCACATTCTTTCCCTTCCCTGTGGCCTGTTTTTCAAAGCAGCACATTTTATACCTGTAAAAGGAGGTGGCAGTACTTAACATTAGCTTCTTGCCATAAAACTACACAAAGTTCCAGCAATCAAAATTTACAACAAACGTGATAGATTTTGGCACACAACTTGTACACTGCAAGAAATGGTAACATATTATTAAGTTTTCAGGGCAATGTGGAGTATTTCTTAGCTCTCCTTTTATTTGTAAAGGGAAATGCCATTGTTAAAAAAAACAATGAGAGGGAGGGAGAGGGAGGGAGAGAGAAGGGGGAGGAAGGGAGAGACAGAGTGGGAGGGAGGGAGGGAAGGAGAGAGAGAGAGAGAGACAACATTATAGAGAGACAACAATGCAGAAGTTAATTCTCACAAAAAAGTCTCCCTTATTTTTTCCTATTCAGAAAGCGAAAATGATATACCCTGATATACAAGGAAAAAAGTAGAAGAAAACTTGTATACAAGGAAAATATTCCAATAATTAATGTATGTGCTATCTAAAGCAACTGACAGGTAGGTCATAAATGTTATGGCCCAGCTGTGTTTGATCTGTATCTGGAAATGCTTAGAGGGACAAACAGGTAATTCCAGCTCCTCCTGCAAGAAGTGAGGGTCCCGTCCCCCCCCCAGCATCTTGACAAGCCATTTGACTGCTTCATCTAAATTAAATAAGTTAGCAGCATTTAAGCTATTTTCCTGTTCTGATATTTGAGACAGGGCTAAAGGTCTGAGCTGCAGAAATCCATAGAACATAGGGTATCATAGGGCTGGAAAGAACTTTGGGGCTCTTCAAGTCCAACCTCCTGCTCAAGGCAGGTAAGGTAAAGGTAAAGGTTCCCCTCGCACATATGTACTTGTCATTCCCTACTCTACGGGAGATGCTCATCCCCATTTCAAAGCCGAAGAGCCAGCACTGTCTGAAGACGTCTCCGTGGTCATGTGGCCGACATGACTCAAGGCCGAAGGCGCATGGAATGCTGTTACCTTCCCACCAAAGGTGATCCCTATTTTTCCACTTGCATTTTTACGTGCTTTTGAACTGCTATGTTGGCAGAAACTGGGACAAGTAATGGGAGCTCACATTGTTATGCGGTGCTGGGGATTCGAACCGCCAAACTGCCAACCTTTTTGATCAACAAGCTCAGCATCTTGGCCACTGAGCCACCTTTTGAGCCAAGGCAGGACACCTTATCAAATGGTTGTCAAGTCTATTTTTGAAACCTCCACCCCTAGAGTTGTGGAACACCCACAACTCTAGGGGAGGAGGTGCAAGCTGTTCCATTGATTAATTGTTCTCATTGTCAGAAAAATTCTCCTTAATTCTAGGTTGGATCTCTCTTTAACAAGCTTCTACCCATTACTTCTTGTCATGGCCTTAGATGCTTTGGAGAATAGGTTCTTCCCTTCTAATTCCTACGGATGAGAATGTGATTAGGAAAATATTAGAATGTGAAGAAATGAATAGGTTAACACTTGCAATTAAAGAGAAGGAGAAAACTGAATATTGTATCGTATGGGAACTATTCTACCGATGGTTAGAGAAGCAATATGAAAGTTAGAAATGAAAGTAGATTAGTGAAATATAGAAAATATATTAATACAATCAAATAAGTCAAGAAGAGGACTGTTATAGTATCAGATACATTATGTCTATCACTATTAAGTCACGAGTAGATAAATAATGAATGTGGTTGTAAATTCTAATTGTTATTGCACAAGATATTTGTACCCAGACAACACACTGTTTAATGGAAGTTGATGGATTCTTTGTATTAAAGTAAAATAATAAATTTTCTAAAAAATGGTTGTTCCCCTCTTCTCTATGACAGCACCTCAAGTACTGGAAGACAGTTATCATGTCCCCCTCAATCCTTCTCTTCAATAGATTAGACCCACCTACCTCCTTCAACTGTCCATAATGTGATTTAACCTCTAACCCCTTTATCGTCTTTGTTGCACTTTTCTGAACACTTTCTGGGGTGTCGGCAACTTTTATGTATTGTGCTGACCGGAACTGTATGAAATATTCCAAGTGTGGCCTCCTTAGTGGGATAAAAAAAATGGTATGATCCTTTCCTGTGATCTTGATGCTATCTTTCTGTTGATGCAGTCCAGGACTGCATTGGCTTTTCAGAGAGGACCAGAAAATCAGTAGATGACAGCAAAGGGTTCGTGTTCTTTGTATAACTTTATGACCCTCAAGCAGTCATCCAGATTAATGCAGCTCAAGTATGCTAGCCATAGTTAGAGGTGATTCCCCCCCACTTCAATTGTCTACCTGGGCTAAGAGTGGTGGGAATTCAAACTCATCAGGACAAACCTACTTCTCCCACCCCGGAATAAATGGGAAGTGACTTTGATTAATTGACTTAGAAGTCAATGAAGTGATGAGTGGAAGGCTTGTTAAAGAGAGATCCCACCTAGAGGGAGATTATGAAGACACTCAGTAGATATATTTATGGGAAGGTGAGAAAGTATCATGGTATGGACGCCAATTGAGCAGGGTCCAATCTGGGTTGATCACCGGGACCAGAGCAGGGGTGAGTTTCAGCCGGTTTGGACTGATGCTAATTTTACATCTCGTTCGCTGAACCGAGAGTTGCAAGGACCGGCTGTCCCCACCCATCCCTCCCCTCCAAGGAGTCTCCATGCGGGCCATTTTGGATCCAGGTAAGTGCAGGGACCACATGGAGACTCTAGCAGGGCAAAAAATGGACCTCCCAGAGGTTTATGGCATCTGGAGGGCCTCCGGAGCCCTGGGGACACTGTTTTTGCTCTCCTGGGGGCTTGACGAAAGCCTCCAGAGTCTAGGGAGGGTGAAAAACGGGCCTCTCAGAAGCTCTGGAAATCCGGAAATTGTTTCCAGCCTCTGGTGGGCCTCCGGAGCACAGGAGGTGTGTGTCCATTTTTGCCCTCCTGGAGCTTGAGGAAAGACTCCAGAGTCTGGGGAGGGTAAAGCCCAGTGGTGGGTTATGACCGGTACACTTCAGTACGGGCGTACTGATGCCTGCCAGGAGCACCAAGTACCATTTTGGTATGGTGCTCTGGAGAGCCCACATGCCCACGCTCCTTACTGGTATTTGAGGTTTTTGGAGCTTCCGTGCACGCGCACGGAGAGTACGGCACTTGTGCAATGCTCTGCCAAGCAGCTGGAGCATCACGGAGGAATTGTGGAGCATCCTGGGTGGTAAGTACGCAGGCGCGCGCTGCGCTTGAGTGTGTGAGCGCTGACATGCTGGACGCCTGGCCCTATTGCACCGTACCGGTTGCACCGGGATCCGGAACCTACCACTGGTGAAAACACTCCCCCATGGTGCAGGAGACCGAGCAGGCCATACTCACAATGGCGATGCCCACCCAGCAACCGGGCAGAGAACCGGTTGCTAAATTTTTCGAATTCCACCCCTGGACCAGTAGTTTAGCTTTCATACTCATGCCGAAAGCTCAGAAGATTACATCTGTGGTCCTGCTGATCACCTGAGATTGGGGGCGCTGCATCATTATCCTTGGACATGTCTGTTTGTCTTCATTCATGAGGCCAATCATGATTCCAATAGATCTTACATTATTCTTTTAATTTAATAACGTGAACTTAGAAAGGTTCAAAACAAAATGCCAGCCTCTCATTTCATATTGATTCCCTTGAAAGGCCCTGGTTTTCTTAGAGGTTCCGTGATCACAGTTAATGAGGAGGAAGGGTTTTGAGAAAAAAATAGGCTGAAGTGAGGAAAAACTTCAAATAGTGAACTTATTAAGGTCCATAGGACTTGCTGTAACTGGCCATCTCCATCACAGCAATAATGTTGTCTGAACATTACCAACACGCTCTCAACATTCAAAATATGCTGACAAATTCAGTTGGAATCCATCCTACATAACCATTTCTTTGCCACTTTCTTCCAGGTGGGTTTGCAGCATTCACACAACACATCCAAGAGTTGCTTGTCTTTGTGCCAAGTGCTTCTTCCTTGAAGTAATTCCAACGCGTCACGTTGGAAGATAGTTCTGTAAGAAGAGAAGCTAAGACCAGCAACTTGCCTCCAGCACAACAAGCTGGTGGGCAATGTTAGCAGAACTAGACTCTCTCCCTCAACCATTTCAAGCATCCCTATCGCTGTTTCCCAGACTGCATCTATCAAAAAGACACATTGATTTCCTTTCTGAGAAAAACACATCTTTCTTTCTTGGTTGAAATAGATAAATCTGAGAGGTTTTCATCAGAAGCAAATGTCCGCAGTCTAGAAATATTTTACAGCATCGTCGACACAAGGGGAAAGGGAAGGGAAGAGGAAAGGAAAGAGAAGAAAGATGAAAGAAAACAGGAGAAGAAGGGAAGGGAGGGGAAGGAAAGAGGAAAGGAAAGAGGAAAGGAAAGAAGAGAAAAAGGAAGGGAGGGAAAGAGAAGGAAAAGAAAGAGGAGAGGCAGGGAAGGGAAGAAAAGAAGAGAAAAGGGGAAGGGAGGGAAAGGAAAGAGGAAAGGAAAAGGAGAGAAAGGGAAGGGAAGGAAAGATAAGGAAAAGAAAGAGGAAAAGAAGAGAAAAGAAGAGGAGAGGAAGGGGAAGAGAAGGAAAAAAGAGGAGAAAGGGGGAAGGGAGGGAAAGGAAAGAGAAAGGAGATAAAAGGAAGGAAAGAGAAGGAAAGGAAAGAGGAAAAGAAGAGAAAGGAAGAGGAGAGGAAGGGGAAGAGAAGGAAAAAAGAGGAGAAAGGGGGAAGGGAGGGAAAGGAAAGAGGAAAGGAAAGAGAAGGAAAGGAAAGGGGAGAGGAAGAGGAAAAGAAAAAGGAGAGGGAAGGGAAGAGAAGAAACCTATATCAAACACACCTTTTCACATCATGAACCTGTCCCCAAATATCCTAAATGTATGCACCAGCTATTAACATTTCAAAATGCCCTTAAGCTCAGGTTTAACTTTACTACCCTGCCAATACAATACCTGTCTTGTAATGGCAACCATGAATACTCTTCCCGCTACAGCTCAATAACTGGTCCTAGCATAAAGCCTGGTGTTTTCCACATTTTTACAACTCTGCTGTAAAAATAATCTCTCTGAATGACACAGCATCACAGGAAAGGAGGCTGGCTTCTGACTGGAGCAAGGCAGATCACCCACAAACACAACAGGGGTGTGGCGTTTGTAGCAAGCCAAGAACGATATCAACATGTTAACCTTTGCATCATGAGGTCATTGTGCCTTTGATCTTTTGTCATGTATGATCCAAGTATGTAAATTATATCATTTATGAACACAGACCATCACCTTAACTACTTCCATTGTTGAAAAATGTTCATCGTAAGGAAGTCTCCATTTTTAACCATAGTGATTATTTCGCATCTAGCTAATCGTGAGTGACTACTTGGAGACTACCTTGTCCTTCATGAACATGAAACTTCTGCAGTCTGATGACTTCCAGATATTGTGCAGTTGTTTTCCCATTGTTGTTGTTGTTGTTGTTGTTGTTGTTATTACTACTTCTACTACTATTATTCCATTTAAGGTGGCAAAAATTGTCTCCTTATTTTATCTGTTATATAAAGAACAGTTGCTGAAACTGGGTATCTCTAGTTTGATGGAAAGAAGGACCAGGGGAGACATGATAGCAGTGTTCCAATATCTCAGGGGCTGCCCCAAAGAATAGGGAGTCAAGCTATTCTCCAAAGCACCTGAGGGCAGGACAAGAAGCAATGGGTGGAAACTAATCAAGGAGAAAAACAACTTAGAACTAAGGAGAAATTTCCTAAAAGAACAATTCATCAGTGGAACAACTTGCCTCCAGAAGTTGTGAATGCCCCAAAACTGGGTGTTTTTAAGAAGAGATTGGATAACCATTTGTCTGAATGGTATACGGTTTCCTGCTTAACCAGAGAGCTGGACTAGAAGACCTCCATCATCCCTTCCAACTCTGCTATTCTATTCTATTCTATTCTATTCTATTCTATTCTATTCTATTCTATTCTATTCTATTCTATTCTATTCTATTCTATTCTATTCTATTCTATTCTATTCTATTCTATTCTATTCTATTCTATTCTATCCTTACTATAGCAGCGCACTTCAGGTAAAGTGATAGTAGATGTAATGTTGTAAAACTGGAAGAGATAGGTTGGGGACAGATCATCCTGGAGAGGTCCATCTGTGGGGTGTAATCAATCAATTCGTCAATCGATCAATCGATCAATCGATCGATCGATCAATCAATCACAATACTGTAAGGTAGAATGGTACATGATCCAGACAGAGATTGTCTTACTGAACTCACTGAGATTTCACTGCTAAGCATGGAAGTTTCCATTGGTTTAGGAGTTAAAATGTTGAACTAGCACTGGGGATAACCTGATTCAGTCCATGGCCAGCCATAACGGCTTTCTAGTGACTTTGGTGACACTGTCACTCATCCTACCTACTTTATTGGGTTGTTCTTCTTGGGAAAATCAGAGTGGATAAATGCTGAGTTCATGTATAAAAGATGGTATGTAAAACCTAGCAGTTTCAACAACATCAATCTGCATTTGCATTGTTTTAATTCTCAATAACTTTGGGAAGCGTTCCTTTGCTGGAGGAGGTTACCTTAGTAACATTTATTTACTCATTGTCATCTTCTGGAGCAGGGGTCACCAAACCTTTGGACCTGAAGGTCCACTAAATTCATAATTTTAAATTCCGCTGACCACTCATATGATCTGCCTAATGACTGGCTGGATGGGTGTGGCTAGGTGGTCATGTGACTGGGTGGGCATTGCCAACTCCATGTCACTCACATCATGGGGGGGGGGCTTTGCCAGCCTCTACTCACCCCTCCCTTCCTACCCACTCCCCACCTGCCTGCCTGGGCTCCTTAGGGTCCCAACAGTTGGAGCTAAGCAGCCGCCACAAGAAAGAGTTGGCAAAACAGCTGGCTCAGTTCAAATTGGATCTGACTGAGAAGGAGGCTCAGCAGAAGCACCTCACTGAGGATTACAAGCATAGGCTTTCCAAGCAGAGGAAAGACCTGCGGGAGTGCAAGGCCAGGTACCAGTGCCTGGAGGCTCAGTGGACTGAGATGGTCAGCCAGTTCCAGGCCATGATGCAGTCCCAATGGAAAGAGACCCTCCGGCTCTTCGCCACTAGCAACACTTCCCTCCATCCTTCACCCAAAGCCCCGCACCAGGAGGCTGAAACAGACCCCAAGTTGGAATTTCTGCCCCTCTCTGACCTGCACAAAAAGACCCGAAGCGGGAGACTCTCTGCAGCAACACAAGTGTTCATTGCACGTATCCGTCCCAGGGGCCGTAGTTTGAGGACCCCTGATTTAGTGCAATGTAAAAAATACAAATAATTTTTCTGCGGATCACCAACATTTTCTCACGGACCACCAGTTGGGGACTGCTGCTCTGGAGAGTCCTGCTTCAGTAGTCTGCGACCATCTTTATAACTTGAGGAGGAGAAAAGCTGCCAGGCTAAATTGAAAAGTTAATTCTGAGATTTTTTTCTAAGTTATTCTGATGGTTGGGCATTAGCCATCTCTGCCTGCCTCCCTCCCAAACCTAGTTATTGCTTGGCACCTTGATTATTTGCATGAGAATGCCACCCACTATAAATGGATTATATTGTAATGGAGTGTGTTTTGTTGGTTTAATACTGACAATGGCACGATTCAAGAGTAAGATAACAACCGAGATTGGAAAGTTTCTAAAGGCCTTTCAAAGAAATTTCTTTTGAGAACCGTGAGGCACAGAAGACGGGTGGACAGTGAAAAGACAAGAGGAGAAAGTAAGAGCTCTGAATGGGAGGAAAAAAAGTGCTTTGAGAGCGGAGAAGAATATATATTCAGCAGTGTGCACTCAGCCTGAAAATAAAGAAATCCAAATTTTGCAGGCCTTCCCAGATGTGTGGGATCTGGACAAAGGAGGACAGGAATGACTTCACAATAACTTGAAGTAGGTTTTAATAGGATTAGATAAATACTTGGAAAATAGATCTGTCAATTATGTGTATCAAAAGTATTAGATAAGCCTATGTACTTAAAGGCAACGTACTTGATTATTTGAGGACGGCCATCAAAGAATCGCAAATTGATACCCTGTTGTGTTCATTTGTGGACTTTGAAGGCATACCTGAAAAGTTGCCTTTTGTAAAACCTAATTCTTGGTCCATCTAACTCCCCTTTATTACGGCAAGATATTTACAAAGATGTAAGTTTGGTCCCCATCAACCATCTCAAAGTTGCTGCTAAATTTTTACTTGACAGAAGGAGAAAATTATGAAACAAATAATGAGCCATTGTATTAGTTTCATTTAGCTAAGTTTAACTTCTGATTAAACCAACTTAAATCAACTTTCCTTCTGTTTTGTCCTGATTCTGTCTCACCATCACCATCACCATCATCACCATCATCACCATCATCACCATCATCATCGTTGTTGTTGTTGTTGTTGTTATTATTATTACTACTATTATTATTATTATTATTATTATTATTATTATTATTATTATTATTATTATTATTATTATTATTATTATTATACAATTGTATCACAGTGGCCAGTTGTTTTCGCCAGATTTGGCATTGGTTACTAGTCGGGCCCCACCCAGGGGCCTAGGACGTCGGAACGTATTTTCGTAATATGCGTGCAGATCCAAGCAGTGCGGCTTTTTGCATTTGACTGATGGTGATTTTGTCAATTTTTAACTGTTTTAAATGTAATTCCAGTGCTTTTGGAATAGCACCCAGTGTGCCAATTACCACTGGAATTACCACTGCTGGGTTGTGCCATAATTGTTGTATTTCGATTTTTAAGTCCTGGTATTTCGTGATTTTTTCATGTTCCTTCTCGGCGACCCTGCTATCACCTGATATTGCAATGTGTATGATTGTGACCTTATTTTTCTCAACCAGTGTGATGTCTGGTGTATTATGCGCCAGTATTTTGTCCATTTATATACGAAAATCCCATAAGATCTTGACCATCTGATTTTCGGTGACTTTTTCAGGCTTATGTTCCCACCAGTTTGTTGTTGTTTTAATATTATAATTTTTGCACAAATTCCAGTGTAGTATTATTATTATTATACAATTGTATCACAGCGGCCAGTTATTTCGCCGGATTTGGCATTGGTTACTAGTCGGGCCCCACCCAGGGGCCTAGGACGTCGTAACGTATTTTCGTAATATACGTGCAGATCCAAGCAGTGCAGCTTTTTGCATTTGACTGATGGTGATTTTGTCAATTTTTAACTGTTTTAAATGTAATTCCAGTGCTTTTGGAATAGCACCCAGTGTGCCAATTACCACTGGAATTACCACTGCTGGTTTGTGCCATAATCGTTGAATTTCGATTTTTAAGTCCTGGTATTTTGCAATGTTTTCATGTTCCTTCTCGGCGACCCTGCTATCACCTGGTATTGCGATGTCTATGATTGTGACCTTATTTTTCTCAACCAGTGTGATGTCTGTTGTTGTTGTTGTTGTTGTTGTTGTTATTATTATACAATTGTATCACAGCGGCCAGTTGTTTCGCCGGATTTGGCATTGGTTACTAGTCGGGCCCCACCCAGGGGCCTAGGACGTCGTAACGTATTTTCGTAATATACGTGCAGATCCAAGCAGTGCAGCTTTTTGCATTTGACTGATGGTGATTTTGTCAATTTTTAACTGTTTTAAATGTAATTCCAGTGCTTTTGGAATAGCACCCAGTGTGCCAATTACCACTGGAATTACCACTGCTGGTTTGTGCCATAGTCGTTGAATTTCGATTTTTAAGTCCTGGTATCTTGCGATTTTTTCATGTTCCTTCTCGGCGACCCTGCTATCACCTGGTATTGCGATGTCTATGATTGTGACCTTATTTTTCTCAACCAGTGTGATGTCTGGTGTATTATGCGCCAGTATTTTGTCGGTTTGTATACGGAAATCCCACAAGATCTTGACCATCTGATTTTCGGTGACTTTTTCAGGCTGATGTTCTCACCAGTTTGTTGCTGTTTTAATATTATAATTTTTGCACAAATTCCAATGGATCATTTGTGCTACTGAATTGTGCCGCAATTTATAATCAGTCTGCGCAATTTTTTTACAGCAGCTGAGTATGTGATCAACAGTTTCGTCAGCTTCTTTGCAAAGTCTGCATTTGGCATCATCAGAGGATTTTTCGATTTTGGCCTTAATGGCATTTGTGCGGATAGCTTGTTCTTGCGCAGCCAGGATTAGTGACTCTGTTTCTTTCTTTAATGTACCTGTTTTTAACCATAACCAAGTTTGTTCCCTGTCCACTTTATCTTTTATTTTTTCCAGAAATTGACCATGCAGTGCTTTGTTCTGCCAACTCTCCATTCTTGATTTTATCACATCTTTTCTGTATTCTTGTTTTGTCTGTTGGGCCTTCAGTAGATTTTTGTTCTTTACTTCAATTAATAGATGTTCTTGACTTTCTTTTAAATAATCAGCCAGTGCATGTTTTTCTTCTTCAACTGTTTGCTTCACTTGTAATAATCCTCTGCCACCTGATTTTCGGGGCAGATATAGTATATCAGTATCACCACGTGGATGTAAACTGTAGTGCATTGTCATTAGTTTCCTGGTTTTTCGGTCCAAAAGGTCCAAATCAGCTTGTGTCCAGTTCACTATGCCAGCTGTGTATCTTATAACTGGTATTGCCCAGGTATTTATGGCCTTGATTGTATTTCCACCATTCAATTTAGATTTCAAAATTTTCCTAACTCTGTTGGTGTACTCTCGCCTGACAATAGTTTTTACTTCTCCATGCTTGATGTTATCCAACTGCAGAATGCCTAAGTATTTGTAGGCTTCATTTTCTTTGCATTTAATTAGTTGGCCATTGGGCATTTCAATTCCCTCAGATGCAGTGATTTTGCCCCTTTTTATGGATACAGTGGCGCATTTTTCCATGCCAAACTGCATTGAAATATCGGTGCTGAATACTCGGACTGTGTTTGTCAATGATTGGATTTCTATTTCTGACTTTCCATAGAGTTTCAAATCATCCATATATAGTAAATGAGAAATTTTTTCAGCTTTTTTGGCTGTTTGGTAGCCTAATTTCATTTTTTTTAAGATTACTGATAGTGGGATCATTGAGATGATGAAGAGAAGAGGTGAAAGTGAATCACCCTGGAAAATTCCTCGCTTGATATTAACCATTCCGTAGCTCTCATTCCCTACTGCCAACTCAGTTCTCCATTGTTTCATTGCCTTTTCAGTAAAGGATGTAATATTTTTGCTAATGCCAGTTGTTTCTAAGCATTTTATGATCCAACTATGTGGCAGTGAGTCAAATGCCTTTTTGTAATCAATCCAGACCATATTCAAGTTCGTTTTTCTGTTCTTACAATTTTCTAATATCATTTTATCAATTAGAAGCTGATCTTTTGTGCCCCTGCTCCTTCTTTTGTTGCCTTTTTGCTCTACTGGCAAGATGTTGTTTGTTTCCAAATAATCCATCATGTTATCTGCAATAATGCCTGTGAGTAATTTGAAGGTGATTTCGTGATTTTTTCATGTTCCTTCTCGGCGACCCTGCTATCACCTGATATTGCAATGTGTATGATTGTGACCTTATTTTTCTCAACCAGTGTGATGTCTGGTGTATTATGCGCCAGTATTTTGTCCATTTATATACGAAAATCCCATAAGATCTTGACCATCTGATTTTCGGTGACTTTTTCAGGCTTATGTTCCCACCAGTTTGTTGTTGTTTTAATATTATAATTTTTGCACAAATTCCAGTGTAGTATTATTATTATTATACAATTGTATCACAGCGGCCAGTTGTTTCGCCGGATTTGGCATTGGTTACTAGTCGGGCCCCACCCAGGGGCCTAGGACGTCGTAACGTATTTTCGTAATATGTGTGCAGGTCCAAGCAGTGCGGCTTTTTGCATTTGACTGATGGTGATTTTGTCAATTTTAACTGTTTTAAATGTAATTCCAGTGCTTTTGGAATAGCACCCAGTGTGCCAATTACCACTGGAATTACCACTGCTGGTTTGTGCCATAATCGTTGAATTTCGATTTTTAAGTCCTGGTATTTTGCAATGTTTTCATGTTCCTTCTCGGCGACCCTGCTATCACCTGGTATTGCGATGTCTATGATTGTGACCTTATTTTTCTCAACCAGTGTGATGTCTGTTGTTGTTGTTGTTGTTGTTGTTGTTGTTATTATTATTATTATTATTATTATTATTATTATTATTATTATTATTATTTTGTTAAACCTTAGAATGCAACCCAAAAGCCAAAGACACAGCTAGGGTCTGAAAAAGCTGCATTCCTCCTTCCCTCCCACCCATTTTATTGCAACCAAATAAATTGCTTTTTAGTTATTCTACAATTGGCTTGAAATACCAGGCACTGAATTTAGAATGTTTTTCAGGCATACAATGTGCTTTATCACAAAGCCAAAGCTCTGGGAAATAAAATTCTTTGTGATCCAATTGCATGTTTTAAACACTTTCAAGACAAAAAAAAAAAATGCTTAGTCAACCCCCTTCATTAATTTCTATGTTTCTTACCCTGTTTCTCTAAAAATAAGACCTCCCCAGAAAATAAGCTCAATCGGGTTTTTGAACTCATGCGCTAAAATAAGTCCTCCCCCAAAAATAAGCCCTTCCTGAAAATATTGCAACATAGCAGTAGCTATGAGGTGACCACACTCACTGCCTCCTGCACCTCAAAAATGATAAGACCTCCCCAAAAATAAGGCCAAGTGCTTATTTTGGAGGTCAAAAGAAAATAAGACCCTGCCTTATTTTCAGGGAAATGTGGTAATTGCTAAAACAGTATTTATGCTCCAGAGATGTGTGCACCTGCAAAAAATCGAATCTGAATTATCATCTTGATCCAGTTTCGCACTGATTCTATCTTCTGACTCTATTTTGCCAGTTTGAAAAGCTAGTTTAATTCAAATCACATTTCAGTTTGGATCACCAACTCTAATATTCAATGTGCCCTCCCCTTCACTCTCTGAGATCAGTGACTCTGAATTTGCATTCTTGTGTAGAAATATTAGTTGTTTCTTGCTGATTCAATTAACCGGGGAGAAAAAACCCTTCCCCTTTTTGGTATTATTTGCCTGAATATCAGCAATCAATAAGTTTCTCAGAAGCTTTGCCTGGCTTACTTTATAAATCTTGAGTAAATATAGAAAAATAAATAAACAGGTGATCCGAATTTGACCAGTGTCCAAACACTGGATCCTGATATATCTCTTGCCTACCTCAACATCACCCAGAAAAAAATAACGACAATCCACAAGCCTGATTTTTTTTAAAAAAGCCACGTTTTTCTGGCATCTTTTTTGAATTCTTAACTTTCCCATTTTTATTTTCTGTCGGAGGCTCTTTCATCCTATTTAGAGAAAGAGAGAGAGAGAGAGAGAGAGAGAGAGAGAGAGAGAGAGAGAGAGAGAGAGAGAGAGAGAGAGAGAGAGAGAGAGAGAGAGAGAGAGAGAGAATCATCTTCAAAAGCACTTTGATCATTGTGTTCTAAAAATAAGAAACAGGGAAAGTTTCTTTTGGAGGGAAAGGGAAGACAGAGGCCTTTGAAATGGCGGAGTGGAACAAAACTATTAGCTAACCTACTGTGTCCCATCACAAGGGAGCCTGATCCCATTTAAACTCGGCTACACATTGCCAGAACACTTTAAAGAGAACATGGAACACGCTGTTTATTTAACTTGCTGTAGCCCAAAATTATAAAAAAGAGAACGCAAATGAAAAAAAGGTGGCTTCCCCACCATGGTTTATCAGATGGAGAAAGTTGCTGACAAGGCAGCACAACGCTTCCGATTGTGTGTGTGTTTGTGTGTGTGTTTAAATCAATGGGATTACGTGAGAGGCAAAAAAAAAAAAGCATTTCGCTCTTGGAGAAAGGGCTTAATTTTATGGAGGTGCTTTTCTTTTTCCTAGTCAAACTCAATATTTTTCTTGAGTATTTCCCATGCTGTTGCAACCAAGAGGGGGAAAAATAGGAAAATCTTTTTAAATAAGAAGTAGTTAGTTTAGGTTCTAATCCAATGGAATGACAACTACATTAAGGAGCTAAGTCTATTCGGAGTGGCTTGGAAAGGCACCGGGATCAGAAAGCACCCGAATGCTACCATTATTGCATGCAGTGATTCTTACACGAGAAAGGACTAATAAAGACAACTCCCCATAAAGGAATGGTCAAGCTTCTGGAATGGATTCAGGAAAAGCTCAGTTCAACCATCACCATACTGGACTGGATGACAATAGCACTTTTTTTTGGCTAATCCATTTCACTAAATTGTAGGACTTGATTACATTAGAGAAAACCTCTTTTATTATTTACACATTATTATCCTTCTCACGTTTGCTACTATCCCCTCTTATTGGTATCATTATGATGGTTATTATTACTCTGTTGCACATTGAGAGCTTCTGACCCAGAGACAAATTTCTTGTGTATCTAGTCTTGGCCAATAAAGTATTCTGCTCTACTCTGCTCTGCTCTGCTCTGCTCTGCATTCTATTCTATTCTACTCTACTCTACTCTACGCTATTCTACTCTGCATTCTATTCTATTCTATATATTCTATTCTATATATTCTATTCTATATATTCTATTCTATTCTATTCTACTCCACTCCACTCCATGATCCCTGAGAAAAGGTTACAAAAACAACACTCGGTAAATAAATAAAGTGAAAATGGGATGCCGTTAACAAGTCCAAGATTTGTTGGCCTCAATGAAATGCCTTTCATCTAAAGAATCAGCTGGTTGGAAGAACAAAAAGGCATTGAATGAGAGACAGTTTGGTGTAGCCCACTGCACCCCAATTTATTTGAGACTCTCAATGTTAAAGTTTATTTACAAAATACATTTCTAAATCACCATAATCAAGTAACTCCTGGAACCTCTTCTTCTTCCTCTTCCTCCTCCTCTTCCACCTCTTTGGATGGACTCCTTAGAGCTCTGCCACTGATTTGCTGCCTTGTATTTGTTTTAAAATGAAATGGTTGTTAGTTTAGGAGCTGGTGAAGGAAGTATAAACAACCGCTTTTGATTATAGGGAGTAAAGAAGACTCAAAACAAGTGGCTTGTGATACTTGCCATGTTGCTTTTTCTTCGGCACAGGATGCCAGCTTGTTCTTTCAAATTAAGGCAATATGCTTACAGAGATGGGTCTTATTGGCTATACATTTTCCTCTTCTTTTTTTGTTGTTGTTATCTGGCTCCCATCAAGCTGAAATGAAGCCATTTCTTCTGACTGTGGCTGATTAAACACAGAGTAAGCCTAGATCTCTAAGGAGGCCATAACGATACTCCACAGACATAATGTCAGTTCTGCACCTGCAGCTTTCAGCTCTCTCTCCCCTTTCCATTGTAAAAAGAAGCATCTGTTCCAGAGAAGTGCTATTTTATTCAATCATCAACGCTTATCTTTCTCTTTGAATACACCTACTCTATTTGGGATACATTACAGGCCTCTGTGAAAGCGATGAATTGGTCACTCCGGAAGGGCTCGGTTATAGGAGGTGTGGGAGAGCGAGGAGGGTGAAAAGGGCAGAATTCCTTTTAGCGGTGTGTTCTTTCGGTCCACAAAAGTAGAAAACCCGAAGGCTCACAGAAAGCCATTCTCCCAGGCCAGAAATTAGTAGAAAAGCATGATCAAAGTTGGAGAATGGAGAGAAGTTGGGTTACACCCTTCCTTGGGCCAGAAGTATCCAGAGTGAGAACTCTAGAGCTTTAGGTTAGCTTTCCAAAACCCTGGTAAGTAACCTTCGGGGATATCTAAAACTTATTGTTAAAGTAAAATAAATTTCTCTTCAAATTGAACTTGATTCCTAGGACTTACATCAGAGGGGTCAAACTCAATTTCATTCAGGGTTGTGTTTGATCCTGGAGGTCCTGGGGGGGGGGGCTGCGTGGCCATGTTGGATGTGGCCAGGGGTGGGCGTGACATGGGACTCATGTGGGGGGGGTACTCATGGTGGCCAAGTGTTAATGCAGGACTTCCCTAAGACCCTCCCTCCCTCTCATTATAATCTCCTTCCTTCCTTCCTTCCTTCCTTCCTTCCTTCCTTCCTTCCTTCCTTCCTTCCTTCCTTCCTTCCTTCCTTCCTTTTCTTCTTTTTCCTTCCCTCTTCATTCTTGTATTCACTGGCAGAGGCACTGCGAGCTGGTCCTTTGCTGTTTCCAGGCTGGCTCCATGGGCCAGATCTAAGCATCCCACAGGCCAGATTTGGCCCACAGATTTTCCCCACGGGCCTTGAGTTTGACACCCCTGACTTACATGGTCTTGTCCATATGGTGTTCTTACAAATAATGGAGAAGTAACTTACTGCTGCTTTCTCCTGAAATATTTTTTAAACCCTCAATCTTGGCCCTTTGAGAAAGCTAGGATTCCAGTTAATCTTATTTCCTCCCATAAAGCCATCACTCCCTCCATATATTGGTAAGAATGATTTGTCGGAGTTTGTTGCAGAAAAATCAAATCCAGAAAGCACACACAGATAACTGATTCAGCTGCATTCATTAACTTCTTTATATACATAATTACAGATGAATCATGTACAATACCAATAGTAGATTCTTTCAATGTGGTAGAAGTTACAAGCAGGACAGAACCATTTCATTTCAGAGTTCAGAGCAGACAGAGATCAGTCTTGTTTCAGTTTCAATTCTTTGCACAGACTCAGAATATTGCAGGCTAAACCATGCCCTGGCCCCTAGCTCTTTCAGCTCCTATTGGCTGACCTTGTTGCTATGCCTATTCATTGGCTGACCTTGTTACCATGTCTTTCCCAATCATGAATATTCTAACATGATTACCGTATTTTCACCCATATAACCCGCGGGTTATATGCAGTTTTTACATGCACAGCGCCCCCCTGCGGGTTATATGCGTGGGCGGGGTATACGGAAGATATTTTACACGATCGGAGGCTTGCACAGGCTTGTTTCTCCGTTTCTTCCCCCACCCCGATCTCAGCTGTTTCCTTCTCCTCCGTTCCTTTCCTCTTCCCCAGCTTGCGCAGGCTTGTTTCTCCGTTTCTTCCCCCACCCCGATCTCAGCTGTTTCCTTCTCCTCCGTTCCTTTCCTCTTCCCCAGCTTGCGCAGGCTTGTTTCTCCGTTTCTTCCCCCACCCCGATCTCAGCTGTTTCCTTCTCCTCCGTTCCTTTCCTCTTCCCCAGCTTGCGCAGGCTTGTTTCTCCGTTTCTTCCCCCACCCCGATCTCAGCTGTTTCCTTCTCCTCCGTTCCTTTCCTCTTCCCCAGCTTGCGCAGGCTTGTTTCTCCGTTTCTTCCCCCACCCCGATCTCAGCTGTTTCCTTCTCCTCCGTTCCTTTCCTCTTCCCCAGCTTGCGCAGGCTTGTTTCTCCGTTTCTTCCCCCACCCCGATCTCAGCTGTTTCCTTCTCCTCCGTTCCTTTCCTCTTCCCCAGCTTGCGCAGGCTTGTTTCTCCGTTTCTTCCCCCACCCCGATCTCAGCTGTTTCCTTCTCCTCCATTCCTTTCCTCTTCCCCAGCTTGCGCAGGCTTGTTTCTCCGTTTCTTCCCCCACCCCGATCTCAGCTGTTTCCTTCTCCTCCGTTCCTTTCCTCTTCCCCAGCTTGCGCAGGCTTGTTTCTCCGTTTCTTCCCCCACCCCGATCTCAGCTGTTTCCTTCTCCTCCGTTCCTTTCCTCTTCCCCAGCTTGCGCAGGCTTGTTTCTCCGTTTCTTCCCCCCCCCATCTCAGCTGTTTCCCTTCTCTCTTACTCGTCGCGGGTTATATGCGTGGGCGGGTTATATGCGTGGGCGGGGTATACGGAAGATATTTTACACGATCCGGAAAACCCGCGGGTTATATGCGTGGGCGGGTTATTTGCGTGGGCGGGTTATATGGGTGAAAATACGGTAATCAATGTAACAACTTGTCTCCTGGGGTTGTGAGTGACTCATCACTGGAGATTTCCCTGAATAGAATGGACAACCATTTATCCAGGGTGCTATGAGGTCTCCCACCTTGGGCAGGGGATTGGACTAGAAGACCTCCAAGGTCCTTTTCAATCCTAGGATTCTATGAGTCTAAATTTAGATGGACCTCATTAGTACTTCAAAACCAAACAACCAAGGTTGTAAACTACATTGGGAAGCTATAAACTAAAAGTTATTACCAAATTAAATCTTTCAATATGACAGAAGGAAGAAATATCACATGCACGATGGGAGAATAATCCTGTTACTATATTTAATTTTCAATGCATGGAAATATCAATGAAATCCAATCATTTTCCCAGCACCAGGCTTACCTACTTCTTTTTAGTGTGTGCTAATTGCACAGCATAAAACATCCAGAAGGAGCTCGGAGTTTAGAAAAAGTTGTGCATCTTTGCTTGCAAGATGTACTTTTGATCAAGTGCTTTGAATGAAACCTTTGAGGAGGCTACCATTCAAATGTCTCAAAGTACAAATTTCATTTTAAATTCAGTGCATCTCTAGAAAATATCCTCTTATTAATATATTTCAGGACTGTTTGGATGGAATTCAGAAAGGGACTTTGGAGGATGCAGCAATGGAAACATAGCACCTTCTGTGACTCATCGAAATAGCCGTGTCTCACTCCACCATCCCATAGCTGCACTACTGTCCTTGACACAGATGGGGCTGTTTTAATGAGTTGTTATCAAATGCTGCATTTGCACCCTCATAACTTCCAAAAATCCCTTCCAAAATTAAATCAGAAGTATTGCAGCACCCTACTGTTGTTTGCTTATTTCAGTAAAGGGTAAAGGTTCCCCTCGCACATATGTGCTAGTCGTTCCTGACTCTAGAGGGCAGTGCTCATCTCTGTTTTAAAGCCAAAGAGCACTGTCTGAATACATCTCCGTGGTCATGTGGCTGGCATGACTAAATGCTGAAGGCACACGGAACACTGTTATTTCTCATCAAAGTTCCTATTTTTCTACTTGCATTTTTACATGCTTTTGAACTGCTAGATTGGCAGAAGCTGGGACAACTAACAGGAGTTCATTCTGTTATGTGGCACTAGGGATTTGAACCGCCGAACTGCTGACCTTTCTGATTGATAAGCTCAGCATCTTAGCCACTGAGCCGCTACTTCCCTACATTGCTTATTATAACAATACTTTTTTGGGGGGTCATCACAATATCCTTGCTTGGTAGTAGGATGGATAGATAGACTGATTGTTCAGTTGCAAAATGCATACTTAGTAGACAGAGTTTTCAATCCATCCGGTTTCAAGCTAGAAATGGGAAAAAGTTCCTGTCTGTATATTTGGAGAACGTCTGCCAGATAGGGTAAGTAATACTGAACTTCATGGTCCAATGCCAAAGTTAATATAAGGTGGCTTCCAGTGAATGTGATATTGAGCAATAACAGTGTTTCCTAATAACCTAGTCTGGTTAGAACTTTCATCCATTGTCATAAAAGTATGTTTAACTTTCTCACCACTTCTCTTTTTTTATATTTGTACTTCAGATCAGGTCATATCAGGTGACCTCCGGCCATTTGAAAAAAAAAAGGGAGGGGGAAGGAAAAAGGAAGGGGGAAAATGTTAGCCACATAAGAAAAATTAATACAATCATTTGAGTGGCATGCCAACAGAAATTTCTAATGTTATGAACATTTGTTTGGGAAGTGGAAAACAATCCAACTTTTGTTTGGGAAGTTGAAAAAAAATGCAACAACTTCTGGAAGGAGGTAGCAACAAACCAACTTTATATTCTCCAATAAAACTACCTTGATGATTTCATGTAGCTGTACCAAGTCAAGCTTGCTTTGAGGGAGACTACAAGCAATTTGAAGCCCTGGGGCAATATTATTTTAATTAATAGTAGTATAATTGATCCAAGATCATCACATATGGGGACTGCAGACAAGAAATTAAAAGACGCTTGCTCCTGGGGAGGAAAATCTAGACAGCATCCTAAAAAGCAGAGACATCACCCTGCCAACAAAAGGGCGTATAGTCAAGGCTATGGTTTTCTAGTTGTAATCTATGGCTATGAAAGTTGGAGCATAGGAAAGGCTGAGCACCAAGGAATGGAAGCCTTTGAACTATGGTGCTGGAGAAGACTCCTGCAAGGCGATCCAACCAGTCAGTCCTAGAGGAGATCAACCCTGACTGCTCTTTAGAAGGCCAGATCCTGAAGAATGAAACTCAAGTACTTTGGCCACCTAATGAGAAGGAAGGACTCCCTGGAGAAGAGCCCAATGCTGGGAAAGACTGAGGGTAAAAGAAGAAGGGGACGGCAGAGAATGAGGTGGCCAGATGGAATCGCTGAAGCAGTTGGCATGAGCTTAAATGGATGGTAGAGGAGACAGGAAGGTCTGGAGGAACATTGCCCATGGGGTTGGGATGGGTCGGACATGACTTTGCAACTAAGAAAAATAATTGATACCAGCTCCCTGCAGGAAAAGACAATCCCACTTAGTATGAAAAAGCTGAATCGGTTAGCAGGGATGATCAGTTGAGTGCAAGACTTGTCAAAGTGAAGGGCCGTAGATTTACTTTGGCAAACACAGGCAACATAGTCTATTTCATTTCATGGCCAGGTTGGTCTTGGAGTGACCAGCTTTACCTGCAGAGTGTGTGTGTGTGTGTGTGTGTGTGTGTGTGTGTGCGCGTGTGTTGGGTTCCGGATCCCGGTATTGTGCAACGGGGCCAGGGGTCCACCACATGCTTGTGCGCAGTGTGCACATGCATAATTACCGCCCATAACGCTCCGAGACGCCTCCAGCTGCTTGACGAAGCATCAAGCAGGCGCCGTATACTCCATACGGATGCGCGGAAGCCCTGATCAGCTCAAATACAGGTAAGGAGCATGGGTGGGTAGGTGGGTCCTCTGGAGCACCATACTAGAATGGTAGCTGGTGCTCTCAGCAGGCCCCGCTCTGTCCGTACTGGGGCATATTGGTTGTATCTGACCACTGGTATGTGTTCCCTCAGGTGTATGAAAGAGCAAGATTGATAGTAAGAGCCTTCATTTCAAGGTTGTTCTCTTTATAACCTGAAACAGCCTGGGGTCCTCATTGAAGGACAGCCTATAGATACAAATAGGGGAAAAAACCATTCCAATCAAGAAAACTCTGTAGATCAGTGGTGAAATTCATTTTTTTTACTACCGGTTCTGTGGGCGTGGCTTGGTGGTCTCCTGTGATTGAATGGGTGTGGCCAATTCGATGTCACTCATGGCCATGCCCACTTAATCACATGCCCACCAAACCATGCCCACAGAACCCGGTACGAAAAAAATGTGTGTATGAGTCCATTCACAGCAGAGCTGCTGTGAATTTATGTTGAAGTTTAATGAAAGATAAATTTGATGGATTAAATAGAGTTCATGCAGCTATTCCTCATGCATTTAATCATTTATCTGGTCACAATTCGGTGGAAGGCCTTGGAACACAAGACATTTCCCCACAAGCCATTTCCAAGCCATTTCAAAGCTCAAAGGTGACTGATTGTGCATTGCTGTTCCAAAGTTTTCACGATATAAAGGAAAGCAGGGAGGTGGTTGGCCCCTTGCCCCAATCTTTTGGCTCTCTCTTCTCCGCATGCTTTCTCATCGCCACACTTCATCTGTTGTCCTTGTTGTTGAACAGTGAGAGAAAAAGTCTTTTCTAAAGAGGGGGAAAAAAGGAAATCCATAATCACACCGGGAGATTCCATTACATCACAGAGAATGATGTAATTCTACACAGCCTCCTGGGCCCTTGGGAGAAAGCAAAGAAATTGTGTGCTCTCTCCCTCGCTCTCTCCCTCCCTCCCCCTCTCTCGCTCTTCCTTCTCCCTTCATTTCCTTCAGGCAGGTGTGTGGCTGATAAAATTTAAGGTATCAAATGCTGACCCTGAATTGTTTGTTGTGGGAATGCAAGGAGCAGAAGAAGAAGAAGAAAAAAGAACACCTGTGAACCTGATTCTTTATGCGCCACGATGCCCTGCTCTGTGGTTAGGCGATTATTCACGTTCCCTGAGCGGCTTACCGAATCAGATGAATTCATATAAAAGAAGCCGAGTTCCTTTCAGAGGTACGTGGCGCAACTCCGCAAAGCCATGCTTGGAGACAACCAACTGGCCAGCAGCTGTTGCAAGTCCAAATGCTTGTAATTGGGAAGGGGAGGTTGGGTTGGGTGGGTGGGGGACGAGCAACAGTAGTAGACAATGCTTTCCTGTGCGATTGCTCTGCTTTGAATTGGCCTCCATTTGTAAAGGAGGAAAGTGATCTTCAAGCGATATAAAATGGCAAGCGGCCCAAAGTCCAACTGGAATTCAGGCAGTGGTGGGTTTCAAAAATGTTCAAACCTACTCTGTGGGTGTGGCCTCTTTTGTGGGAGTGGCTTGCCACCCATGTCACCAGATGGGTGTGGCTTGCTGCCCATGTGACCAGATATGAAGATGCCGACAACACTTGTCAGAACCACCTTAAATTACCTCACACACAGCACTGGCATGCATAAGAATATGATGTAAATTGTTTTTTAAAAGGCATCTTTGGTTTGCATTAAAACAACTTCAACACACACAATGTTCTGATTGTACCACAAACGCAGTAGTCATCCTTACCTTTCACAGAGGCACTGAGTTTTATAAATATGAGCATGATAGTGTAGAATAATCATATCCAAGGACCAGTGGTGGGTTTCAAATTTTTTTGGAACCTCTTCTGTAGGTGTGGCCTGCTTTCCGGGTCCACTGGTGGAACCTCTTCTAACTGGTTCGGTAGATTTGACGAACCGGTTCTACCGAATAGGTGCGAACTGGTGGGAACCCACCTCTGAATTCAGGACAAGTGGATTGAAAAGTGTAAATGCTACTCTCGGGATTTCTTATTTCTTTTCGTGCTCTGCAAAGGTGGAAATGTGTAGTCCTGTGTAGACCACCATCTTTGATGCTTCCTTCTACAGTAGAATGGTGATGAAGATCAACCCTCAACTGACCAGGCTGTGTTATGTCACCATCGTGGTGATTGGTATGATCTCTACTATAACAATGTGATTTAACATGGGTAAGTGATAGCTCTGTGGTCAACCAAGTGTTCAGAAGATGTCAGGTGAAAGGAGAAAAACTTGGGGCCTCCTTGCAATGGATATTGGGGAAAGAGGAAGAGAAATCATGAGGATGCTGAGCTGAAAAATGCATCATAGATAGTGAAGGTTGGAAGGAATTTTGGAGATTGTTTGGTGTAGCTAATTGCACAGTAGAGCTATGTCAGCAAACATGGTAGGAATAGAGGTGGTATTCAGCAGGTTCTGACCAGATCTGTAGAAACAGTAGTGGAAATTTTGAGTAGTTCAGAGACCCAGTAAATACCACCTCTGACTGGCCTCGCCCCCATGTATTCTCTGCCTCCTGAGTTCCAGCTGATTGGGAGGGAATAGGGATTTTGCAGTATCCTTCCCCTGTCACGCCCACCAAGTCATACACACCAAGCCATGCCACGTCCACTAAGCCACGCCCACAGTAAAAAAAATTGAATCCCACCACTGGGTAGGAGGTCATTCAGCATCAGGTTAAACACCTGCACGAGTCCATCACCTCTTGATTTTTCTATTCTATTCCATTGTTTCAAAACCTACGCCATTGTTGAATAGCTCAGACGGTTGTGAAACTTTTCCTAACATCTTAGCTGAAATCTGGTGTATTCCTTGTACTTTTAAGACAGCATTTCTTGTCTGTCTTCCAGGACAACTCTTAAACAATTCTGCCTTGTCTTCTACCCGACAGTCCTTCAGATACTTGAAGACAATTATTGTGTCTTCCCATAATTCTTTCTTTCTCCCTCTGCTTCTTTACTTTTCTTTGTCTTTTTCTCATGGATGGAATAAATTTCCAATTCAATGTAATGGTATTGATTTACTCCACTTTTGATCCTCAAAGGAATCCAAGAACACACACTCAGAGAGTTTGTAATTGGCCTCCCGCTAAAGCACTGACTAGTTTGACTTAACTTTCATAGGGCAGAGTTTTTACACAGGCGTCCAAATATTCCTAGATAGCCACTGTTCATTCTATGGATTTCTTTGATGTTGTGGTTTCATCAGACTGTGAGGTCCATCAATCTTAACTTGGAGGCCTTTAACAGTATTCCATCAAATATTAGAATTAAAGTAGCCAGCATGTTAATTAATAAAGCCATAAATAACTGATGGCATACCTTTGGCTTTGAATGATCAGAATTTATAGTCTTGCCCTATGCTAATTCATAAAAGAATGATCCAGATTTGGAGTCAGATTAAAGAACTTTATGGAAGCTGTGGAAATATGCTGGACTGGAGATCCCCATGATGTGACACAATGACCATGATATAACATGATCTGCCTGGTAGCAGCACAAAATGCATTTTGCTCCCTTCTCTGTTTCATTACGTTGAAAATTGAGAACTACAGTGGATCCGTCCCATTCTCTTGTTATTGTTGTTAGTTGCGAAGTCATGTCCCACCCATTGCGACCCCATGGACAATATTCCTCCAGGCCTTCCTCTCCTCCACCATCCTCTGGAGTCCATTTAAGCTCATGCTGACTGCTTCGGTGACTCCATCCAGTTACCTCATTCTCTGTCATCCCGTTCTTCTTTTGCCCTCAGTCTTTCCCAGCATTAGGCTCTTCTCCAGTGAGTCCTTCCTTCTCATTAGGTGGCCTAAGTCTTTGAGTTTCCTCTTCAGGATCTGGCCTTCTAAAGAGCTGTCCAAAATTCTCAAGCCAAGCTTTTCACATTTCCTAATTCCATCCCGATACCTCACCACGAACATTTAAAAAAATGTCTCCTTATACCTGGAGACTACCCAGATGAATATCTAACCTTGCACCCCATGTGACAGACTTTGAATCTTTCTCATATCAATGAATCCCGGGTGCTTTTTTTGGACTGCAAAGACTATGATCCAGAGCTGAGGTGATTTACGATGCTAGAATAAATAGTCCAACAATATCTGGAGAAACGAAATGGCATCCGGAGAGTGAGGAAGTACACAGAAAGTAAATGAATGCTGACCTGTAAAATACAGGTCATCCTCAACTTGTTAATTGCCAAGTTGTGTCCCACCCATTGCAAACCCCATGGACAATGTTCCTCCAGGCTTTCCTGTCTTCTATCATTCCCAGGAGTCCATTTAAGCTCACATCAACTGCTTCAGTGACTCCATCCATCCACCTCATTCTCTGCTGTCCCCTTCTTCTTTTGCCCTCAATCATTCCCAGCATTAGGCTCTGGAGTCCTTCCTTCTCATTAGGTGGCCAAAGTATTTGAGTTTCATTTTCAGGATCTGGCCTTCTAGAGAGCAGTCAAGATTGATTTCCTCTAGGACTGACCAGTTTGATTGCCTTGCAGTCCACGGGACTCGCAGGAGTCTTCTCCAGCACCATAGTTCAAAGGCCTCAATTCTTTGGCACTCAGCCTTTCTTATGGTCCAACTTTCACAGCCATCCATTGCAACTGGAAAATGCAATTATCTACTGTTCTTTTTCATTCTTCATCATTCTTCATCATAACTCTACTGTTGATACAGATACACTTACGACCACAGAAAGCAACTCCTTTTGTTTATGTCCTTTAGAATGCATCAGGTGACAGAGCAACCCTGTAGAAAATCCTTCTTCCCAATAGTGTTGGTTGGGTCTCCTGCCCTGCCCTATCTAAGACCTAGGATGAATTTAAACTAGTTGATCACATTTATCCTTGGAAATAATCTCATACACGTCCTTTTGACAGTAGGGTCAGGGCAGCTAATGACAGTAAAGATGGCAAAATGCAATTTAGTCAATTACTTTAATTAAATTTCAAACTATGTAATGTCTTCCCATTTATATAGCCAGCTAACAGGAGGAAAAGCCATCCAGCTCATCAGCCTCCGTTTAAGTAGGCGAAATGCGGCCACGCGATCCGTCTCGATGCATCATCCTTTCAGCCTTTCTCTGAATGGTAAAGATAATTATGGGTTTTTAGCAACTGCAGCTTATTCTTTGGCAAGAAAAGGTTGATTCTTCCCTCCCCTCCTTCCTCAATGTTCTTTTATAAGAAAAAAGTTCTCCAGCCTCTCTGAATGCGCGCATACGCACGCGCGCACACACACACACACACACACACACACACACACACACACACACACACACCTTTCAAAGATCATAATCTGATATTTACAGACTGAGTAACATTTGATAGTACCAGAGTAAAAAGGGTGTAGAACACATCTCTATTTCAATGAATCTTTTTTAAAAAATATATATATATTATTTGAAATTGGAGTAAACGGGGTGGGATCGAGTGGGCAAACAGCTTTGTGCTGTCACATCAAAAAATAATTGCTGCAAGGAGCTGTTTGATGGAGCTAGAGAACATGGAACAGTGGGCTAGATCCACAGTAATATGAAGTCCATGTGAGTACCTTAACCACTAGAGCAGGGGTTGGCAACCTTAAACACTCAAAGAGCCACAAAGGTCCTAATGGGAAGCCCCCCATTCACTTCTGGAGCTGAGCAGAAGTCTGGTTTCCCCACCATAGAGTCTCCTCCTAGTACAGCATTCTTTTTCTTCTACGTGTCCTAACTGAAAGCCCTATCAATTGTGGAGCTGACTGATGACAGGGAGCTGCAGCAGAAGGATGAAAGAGCCACATGCGGCTCCAGAGCCTTGGGTTGCTGACTCCTGCCCTAGACCAATGTGCCAGTTTGGTCTAGAGGTTAAGGTACTAGGCTAAAAAACATGGGGATGTGAGTTCCACCATAGCCATGAAAACCAGCTGGGTGACCTTGGGCCAGTCACTCTCTCTCAGCCCAACTCACCTCAGAGGGCAGCTGTTATGGGGAAAATGGAAGGAAGGTGTGTTGGATATGTCTGCCTCCTTGGGCTATTTGCAGGGGTGAAATCAATTTACCTTCACTACCGGCTCACAAATGTGAGTGCATGCATGAGCAGGACTTTCTGTGCATGTACAGAGCGTCAAAATGGGACATGATGACGTCTGGGTGGGTAGGCGGAGCCTCCCACCGCTGGTGCTATCAGTTCACCTGAACTGGATAGAACCGGCTGAATTGCACCACTGGCTATTTGTAAAAATAATAAAGGCGGGATACAAATGAGTAACTTATGGAGTTGGCAGAAATGGCTAAATTGACTATTTTGATTAAAAGAAAAGAATATAATAGTTTTGTTTCCACCTGGAAACCACTTCTGAACTTTGTGCTTGAGGTGGAAAAAAGTGAAGCACTGATTGTGGGTTTTACCGATTAGATTGATAGATGCTTATAGAAATGGCTAGCTTATATTACTATGAAAAAGCAAAAAGTTGAGGTTTGATGTTAATGCCTTATTTTGCTGCAACAGAGGGAGTCAGAAGTCAACACTTTTTTTCTTTTTCCCAACCTTTCCTCACTTCTCTTCCCCCCTTTTCTCCCCACTGCTTCCCTTTTTTCCTTTTGTATTTTGTGTCTTATCTTATAACCTAATAAAATGTTTAAAACCTGGGGGGAAAACCTGGATGTATATTAAGTATTTGGATCAGGCATTGGAATGTCGATGTGTAATGGTGGCATATAAACAATGTCGCTGTGAATGTTTCCTCAATAGGGTGTGATGATGTGGTGGAACCACAGCCTGAAGATGGACACGGAAGGACATGGATTAAAAGTTAAATATGCTATTTGAGGCACATCAGCCAGATTGGTGTCAGTGGCTATAACTAGCTTTAAGGAAGCACTTCACATTGTGGAAGTCATTTTAGAGTGTAGAATAATAGGATTGGAAGGGACCTAAGAGGTCTTCTAATCCAACCCACCTGCTCATGGCAGGAGATCCTATACCTATTCTGGACTTTCTTTGGCCTTGATGGGGTGGAGACATGTTTTGCCACAGTGAAGTACAAGAACCAATACAATTCATCTTGTTCAGAAGCGGAAGTGACATTATTCACCTCACTGAGGTATTGCGTGTCCCTGTTACTCCAGGGCTACTGGAGAGTAACTATGAGAGGGGACCAATAGAATAGTTAAGCCTCAAATAAATAGAGGAATCATAAGAGTTGAGGCTATGAGTAGCGAAAAAGAAAGGAAACAGAGTTCCTGATTCCATTGTAGGACAAAATAAAAGCCCTTCACGCTTCACTTCACTTCATTCACCTCACTTCACTTCAGCCATCCATCATTGCAAAGCAGCCCAAACCCTACAAAACACAGTGATTGGATATCTGAAAATAGATAAATGATCCACTGGTTCTAATTCTCACCAAAAACTGTGAGTGGAGCGCCAGATTCCACCATGTCTGTTGGACAGAGAGGAAAATTAAAGACCATGATTGAAATGAGGAGAAGGCTTGGAGAAATAGAATTCACCCATCTCCGTCCCACATCCTGACTCGCCAAAGTTTATTTATCCATGTGTATTTATTAAATTTGTTTGCTTCCCATCTCGCTGTGATGGTCTATACCCATAAATGGTGAACCTATGGCACATGTGCCACAGGTGGCACGCAGAGCCCTCTCTGCGGCCACGCGAACTGTCACCCAGCTCAGCTCCACTGCACATGTGCACATACGCCTCCAGCCAGCCAGCTAATGTTCAGGTCTCTGCCATGCATGCACTGGGGGAGAGGCACATGCAGGAGACACATGCGTATGCACTGAGGCCTTGTGGGGGGTTGGGGGGAGCAAGGGGAGGTGCGGCACGTCCCTCCCATAACCTGTTTTTGCTCCCAGGAGGCAGCAGAGAGGCCTATTAGGCCAAAAATTGGGGCATGGCGGGGTTGTGCACGCATGCACGGGGGTGGTGGAGCACGGGGGTCATGTCTGCATGCATAGGAGGTGCAGGGTGTGTGTGTCATGCATGCATTGCATTATGGGTGCATTTTCAGCACACGACGACAAAAAGGTTAGCCATCACTAGTATATACCTTCTACTACCAGGATGGCGAACCTATGGCACGCATGCCACAGGTAGCACACGGAGCCATTTGTCAGGGCATGTGAGGCGTTCCCCTGTCAGCTGGCAAGCGCGCATGGGCAAACCGGAAGGGTTATAGGGTCGTTTTTAGTCCTCCGGACCCTTCAGGAAAGCCTCCTGAAAGTTCCTGAAGGTTCCGGAGGACTAAAAATGGCCCTACAAGCAAACCAGAAGTCCGTTCCCGAACTTCTGGTTTGCCCATAGGGCCAGTTTCTTGTGCTCCAGAGGCTTCAGGGAAGCTCCTGAAGCATCTGGAGGGGCTCCGGGGGGGGGAGGAGGCTTTTTTCGCCCTCCCCAGGCTCCTATAAAGCCTTTGGAGCCTGGGGAGGGCGAAAAAAGCATGCAAAAATGGGGGGGGAGCACCTTCATGCACGCATGTGCAATGGGGGTGTGTCACACATTGCATTATGTGTGTGGCATGCCTGCGCCCGCACCACCACCCCGCACTCCCTCCGCTTATGGCACGTGAGCCAAAAACGTTCACCTTCGCTGTTCTACTATATATTCTGATTGTAATATGTTCTGTTACGTATGTTCCAAGTTTTACTGCCTGCATAAATAAGGAAGTATTTCCATCATTTAATTTCCCAACCTGGTGCTCTGGAAATCATTCATAAAAAATAAATAATTACGAGCTTAGCAAGAGGGAAGCTTTTCTGCTGGAGATGTTGCAAGATTCTGGGCCGAAGGGCTTCCTGTGGTTCAGGCTGGTTCTTGGCAGAACTGAGCTGCGATAAGGATGCTTTGAAGATGGGAAAGGGGGGGAAAGCATTACGGGAGGCTTTCTGGAGTCAAACAGAGGCCGGATAGCCATTTGTCAAAGATGCTTTAATTTGAATTCCTACTCTGAGCAGAGCGTGGGGCTCACCAGCCTCAAAAGCCCCTTCCTAAGAGTAGAGTCGGAGGGTTTAGTCATTTTTAAGGGCTTTTTCCTCTGTGCTGGGAGAATGTGGGGTGACCAAGGACTGTATTTGACATTTCAAATACAATCAGATTTCAAAACGGAACCACAAGTGTTGAGTCAATGAATAGTGAAAGAGAAGGGAAGCAAGAGTTGCTGATTTCATTGTAGGCGAAACATCAAAATTCTTCACACTTTGCTTCACTTACAGATACAGATTAACAGAGTTGGAAGGGACCTTGTAGGTCATCTAGTCAACCCCCCATGCCCAAGCAGACCCTACACCATTTTTGACAGATGGCAGTCCAGTCTCTTTTTGGAAGCTTCCAGTGATGAAGCTCCCACAACTTCTAAACGCAAGCTGTTCCATTGGGTGATTGTTCTCACTGTCAGAAAATTTCTCCTTATTTCTAGGTTGAATCTCTCCTTGGTCATTTTCCATCTATTATACTTGACTGGCCTTCAGGTGCTTTGGAGAATAGCTGGACCCCCCTCTCCTCTCCGTGCAGCCCCTCAAATATTGCAACACTGCTATCCTGTCTCCCCTGATCCTTCTCTTTATTAGACTAGCTATGCCCAGTTCCTATAACCATTCATGGTATCTTTTAGCCTCCTAATCATCCTGATTGCTCTTCTCTGCACTCTAGAAAGTGAGCAGAGAGTCTCAAGATCTTTTTTTTTTATAATGTGGTGACCAAAACTGGATGCAGAGTTCTAGGTGTGGTCTTACTAGGGCTTTATAGAGTGGTCTTAGTACCTCAGTTGATCTTGAGTCTATCCCTCTATTAATGCAATTTAGGATTGCATTGGCTTCACCCATCCCTCTTTGTAGAGCAGTGCCCCTTGAAAATGCAGTTTGATGGGGATTTGAAAATAGACCAATGACCCTTAGTTCTAATTCTCACCAAAATAAATGCAGAGTTACCCCATGGGAAGATAATAGGCCAATAAATTTGATGAATAAAAATAAGTAACTAAATTAAGGACTGACTTGTAGAGGTTGACTGGGGAATAGTGATAACTGGATAGCACCATGTCGTGCACTTTTGGCACTTAGATTTCTTATTTATTAACTCCTTTTGGTAGTGAGTATCAGAGAGGATGGCTGGGGGAGAGTGAAGTCATTCTTAAGTTGTTTTACTACAATTTAGAGCTTTTTTGTCTGTGCCCTTATGATTTGTTCTTTTCTAAATTGTTCTCTGCTTTTGGAAATGTAAGCCTCCTCGAATCATTTAGAGCCAATTTGTCTAAATTGGATAAATCATAATAATTATTATGGTTTCTTTAACCCCATTCAAGCCTATTATAGTATTTCCATTATAGCCGCAGAGGATTAGCTTTTATTTATGGTGACTAGTCTTCATATCCTGACTTTCAAGGATAAGGAGGCAAGATGGCTTGCAAGGAACATAAACAACTGCAAATAAAAAGCATATGGAAGGTTACTTGAAACCAAAGGAAGAATCATGGGGGAGACTTCCTGTGTGACACTTGGTAGTAATGGTTTGCTCAAATAGAAGAAAGATTCATATGAGCAGGGTACAAGGGGGAGGGGGTTCATTGCCTGTTATTTGTTCCCTCTCAGTTGGGGTCAGAGAGGCCTCCATGAAACTAGGTGACGTCTGAAGTTACTCACTCCTGTTCCAGAGGAATTCAATGCTCATCAATGACCCTTTGAATTCTCTTCCCAAAGCAAAGAACACAGACTAAGAGGGTTGGAAGGGACCTTGGAGGTCTTGTAGCCAACCCCCTGCTCAAGCAAAAGACCTTATACCTGCTGTAGCCCACCAGTGGCCTGCGGACAGTGAGGAGGTTGGGGAAGAACATGGACCATGGAATGGAGTCTCGGGAAGGTTCTGATGAATGCTCTGCATCAGAGGCAGAGAGAGGGCCAAGGCCGTATGCCAGTTATTAGCTGCCTTTAGAGTCAGACATCAGTGAGGCAGACAAACAGCTGGAGCCTGTTCCCAGTGTGTGCATGCGCAGAGTTGCCGGGCGAAGGGAACAGCTAAAGAACAGGGGTCGATTTGGGAGTAAGGCCACAGGTGGACGATGAAGGGCCCCTCCCAGAGGAAATAAAAGAGGAGTGAAAGGGGAGTGGAGTTTGCAAAAGACAATTAGTTTGCTTAATTGGTCCGTGACTCTCCGAGACTCCTTGCCAAGTTTTGCAGATGCCGGCCTGGCAGCTCTCCAAGCCAGATGAGGTCTGTGACTGTAAATCCTCCCTTGAAAGACTTTGCAGGATGTGAATGAGCAGAATTCACAGGAAATTAATAAAAGGGGTTTTTGTCAGGACAAGGAGTTTTCTTCATGCTCTTGGGAAGCCTCGCTCAGAACAATAGCCTTCTGGTTGTCTAGTCTCTTCTTGAAAACCTCTAGTGAGGTGACACCCACAACGTCTGGAGATGCTGCTCCATTGATTATTTGTTCTCGCCCTCAGGAACAATTGTGGCACCCTTCCCATGACATGTACAACCAACAACGGTGATCCTTTCTCATGGACCAGGATGTTCCAGCTGTTACAGTACAAGTCAGATGGCCCATTCCTTTATTTATTTGGATATAATTATTGTATGAAGAATGGTTACAGGAATTGTGTATGTCCCATCTAATGAAAAGAAGGACTGGGGGGACATGATAGCAGTGTTTCAGTATTTGAGGGGCTCCTACAAAGATGAGGGAGAGTCAAACTAATTTCCAAAGCATCAGAAGGCAAGACAAGAAAAAAATCATTGGAAATTAACCAAGGAGAGAAGCAACCTAGAATTAAGGAGAAATTTCCTAATGGTGAGAGCAAGTAATCAATGGAATAACTTGCCTTCAGATGTTGTGGGTGCTCCATCACTGGAAACTTTTAAGAAGGGACTGAGCAGTCACTTGTCTGCAATGGTATAATGTCTCCTACTCGAGCAGGGGGTTGGACTAGAAGGCCTCCAAGGTCCCTTCCAACTCGACTATTCTATGTCTTTGGAGATTCTCAGTCATCCAGGTCAAAGGTGTTTTTTTCACTTCTCATCCAAGAAGCTTCTTCAGCTCTGACTTCATCTCTCTTATTCTATGTTCATTTAGATTGAGCCTCTTTTTTTAGGAATCTCAAGGCCGTCTCCTTTGGTGTCCCCCCTAATTTTATTTCCACAACAACCCTGGCTTGCAGGTAATAAGAAAGAATGACTGGCTCTAAGTTAGGCAGGGATGTCTGCGATTGAAAGTGTAGCTTAGATTTCTCTGCTCCTGTGCTTCCCCTTCCTCCCCTCTCACATTCAGTGCTCTGCTCCACTCTTATAAACATTATATTAGAATCCCTGATGGGAAAGGATGAATGTGATTGATAGCCCTTGTCTATTCCTAGTCCCTTTTAGATTTGCCTATGTCCATTCTACCCCATTCTCCGCCAGCTGAGGAAAAATAAAAGATGCAGAAACAAGGTGAAACATACTGATGTCATCACAGAAAACCTCTTCAAAGCTACTCACTGTCCTTTTTTTTTAATTTAGAGAGAATCAAGTGGGGAAAAAAATGCAGGTTCCCATTTTTGCTCTTTACTTCCTGAACTGAAAACTCAATCACTCCTTCATGCCAACCCAACTTGGGGTTTAGCTAGGGATGAATGCTCCCCAAAATCTAGGTGGGTTTGTTTTTGAGTGCAGCATCCCTATGATGGCTTCTAAGGAATTTTTTCCCCATGCACCAACAAAGATAAGATAAGATGAGATGGGATGGGATGGGATGGAATGGGATGGAGTGGGGTGGAGTGGAATAGAATAAAATAACAGAATTGGAATGGATCTTGGAGGCCTTCTGGTCCATCCCCTTGCTCAAGCAGGAGGCCTTATACCATTTCAGACAAATGATTATCCAGTCTCTTCTCAAAAGCCTCCAGCGATGGAGCATTACAACTTCTGGAGGCAAGCTGTTCCACTGATTAATTGTTCTGACTGTCAGGAAATTTCTCCTCAGTTGTAGGTTGCTTCTTTCCTTGATTAGTTTCCACCCATTGCTTCTTTTCCTACCCTCAGGTGCTTTGGAGAAGAGGTTGACTCCCTCTTCTTTGTGGCAGTCCCTGAGATATTGGAGACTGCTATCATGTCTCCCCTGGTCCTTCTTTTCAATAAACTAGACATACCCAGTTCCTGCAACTGTTCTTCATACATTTTAGCCTCCAGTCCCCTAATGTTGAGGAACGATTGTATTAATTGCTAAACTGAAGTCGACAAACAGCATTCGCACATGAGTATTTCTTTCCTCTAAGTGCGCCAAGCTTAGATCGGAGAACAAAAGAGACTGCATCCCCTCTAGATCGATTTGGACTCTTGGCCCCTTTTTTCACACTTCCTGGTGTTTTGGTGTCCATGTGCTGCTGCCTCATCCAATTCACATGGGAACCATTTGTTATTGGGAATCATCTTCTGCCTGTCTTCTCTTCCGTCTTCGGACCCTTCATTGTGGGCACAGGGCACTACTGCAGGCTACTTGTGTTGATTGCTGGCTGCCTGCAATTTGGTAGTTTGAATGTCACCAGGTTAAAGGTTGCCTCAGCCTTCCATCCTTACAAGGTGGGTAAAATGGGGACCCAGATTGTTGGGGGCAAGAGGCTGACTCTGCAAACCGCTGAGAGAGGGCTGTAAAACACTGTGAAGTGGTATATAAGTGCTATTACTTGAGAAGGAAGGAAAGAAGAAAGGAAGGAAGGAAGGAAGGAAGGAAGATGAGAAGGAAGGAATGGAAATGAGAAGGACGGAAGGAAACCATAGTGGTGCAGTGGTTAGAGTGCAGTATTGCAGGCTGACTCTGTCAACTGCCAGCAGTTTGATCCTGATGGGGCTCAAGGTTGATTCAGCTATCCATCCTTCCAAGTTCATTAAAATGAGGATCCAGATAGTTGGGGACAAGAGGCTGACTCTGTAAACCGCATAGAGAGGGCTGTAAAGCACTGTGAAGTAGTGTATAAGTCTGAACGCTATTGCTATATGGCCATCCTTCTTCTATTATGGCTCTGAGTGGTTAACAAAAGTTAAAAATACAATATAAATGATAAAATCCATATATATCTTTTCACCCAAAATATATTAAGTCAGTTTGGTCTAGTGGTTAAAACATCAGGTTAGAAAGCAGGAGACCATGAGTTCTAGTTCTGCCTTAGCCATGAAAGCCAGCTGGGTGACTTTGGGTCAATCACCAGGTGACTGTGATTTCTAGTCCTGCCTTGGGCATGAAAACTGGTTGGGTCACTATGACACGTCACCCAAAAGGAAGGAAAAAGGTGTGTTAGAAATATGTTTGCCACCTTGAGTTGTAAAAATAATAATGGCAAGATATAAATAAGTAAATAAACAAATAAATAATATAATTCTTGGCACTACGTGCCACTGCTAATATACTGGCATTAATATACAGATACGTAGTTCTCTCATTATTGCAGGTTTACATTGATGATATATTTTAACCCTGAAAAAAATAGTGTGATATAGAAAATTTCTAAATTCTTCCCCCCATCCTACGAGGTCCAATTTACTTGGATAAAATATTGTTTTTGTTTTCCAATATGTTTTCAAAGGGGAAAATATTGGCATGTGATCCTCCCCTAGAACAATGGTTGAAGACTTCACAGAAAAGTGTCTCTCTTCAGTTTCTCCCTCCATAAATTTGGCTGGAATTTTCAGAAGAAAAAAAAAAACCCTGAAACATGAGTCCGATTCACACTTCCTGAAAGTAGCTTCCTACATTCTTTGCAAGGGACCGGCTCCTCCAGAACAAACATTGATTGGGAAATGTTTCCTTCAAGCCCGAAACTTTGAAAACCCGTCTCATTGTGTGATGCATAACTTGGGCCTTTTCTTCCTTCCCATCCTCTTCCTTTCTGCTTGAAGTCTCTGCAGCTTTGATGAATTCTTGGCCACTGTGATGGTATCTCCAGTGTGTTTCCCCTGTTTCTTGACAACGCCATAAATTCTGCTCAGAAGGTGAAGTCGGAGGGTGCAATTAACTCCCAAAGTGGTACAAAGCAATCGCTTCGTTGATACGGTCCCACAGCGCTTAGCACTTAACTCGGAGATGCTGATAAGCGCTATCAACCTGGGGGTTGTGTTTAATGTTAGTTCCTGCGTCTGCACCAAACATACAACCCCAGCGGTCACTGTGTTAACACTCCCCAATATCTATTACAATTAGTTTTTGATTAAGAGAGCTCGGTTGCCTTTTGAAGACTTTTTATGTTGTGTCAACTGGCCGGTGATGGAGTGAGACGCAGGGACACATCCCTAGTAACGGCATCTTGTAAAAGGTTTCAAGTGAACTATTTTATCATGCTAATGGAAAGCAGATGACTGCAACTCCCTCTTTAATTTCAACTATTTACCAAAGAGCCTTGTTTTGGAATTACTTAGAGATTTATTCAAGAACACTATCCTTGTGCATTAAGGACCAGTAATAGCAGGCCTGTTTTGAGAGGCTGGGGAGGGGTGGGGGGAGACAGACAGGCGGAGGAGAAAGCTTTTAAAAGGGGGGCTGCAAAAAAATATGTCATTTTGCATGTTGGGCTTGAGGTTTTATTGGGTGTTTATCTACCCATTTGTTTGTGTATATCTCTTCCGAAATTGCCTTTCCTTTTAAACAATGTGGAACTCTGCTTGCTATTTATTCAGTACAGCTTAAGTCCTGTGCTTTGTTTGAAAAAGTCACACTTCTGCACTTAGAGCAACCGAAGGCAAGGGTGCCTTTTGCAGTTTCCTCCATGTTAGATTGTTTTTCTTGCACGTTCAGTTTCCTCCAGCTGCAGAGAAGGAAGAGGGTTCGGCCGAGCATGGAAAACTCCACTGGAAGCCTTTAACAAGCCTTCCAGCTTCAGAGTTGGCTTGTTTTTTACTATACACACACACACACACACACACACACACACACACACACACACACACACACACACACACACACACACACACATTGCACAAGTCCTTTCAACCAGATCTACAACCTTCTGAGTAAAAGCCTTCCCCCTTCCCCACACAGTTTCAAGCAGAAATACTAGAGTTTGTGAATCCAGTTATTATTTATGGGGGGTTTGCAGGTCTTGGCTTAGGCAAATTGGAGGCAACCCCGAAATGTGTATGTCAGCACAGTAAAAAAAAACCAAAAAAAAAAAAAAAACACACCCCATGGTCATTCAGAAAAGAATGCAAGCAAGCAAGAACAAAGTAACAGATTAACAGAGTTGGAAGAGACCTTATGGGTCATCCAGTCCAACCCCAGCCCAAGCAGGAAACCTATACTATTTCAGACAAACAGATTTCCCAGTGGTAGAACTCAGCCGACTAATTGAACATGGGTTTTTTTTTAGAGGGACCCATTGAACAAACAAACAAGAGGATGGAAGAAAAGTTTTCAGATAGTTGTACTCTATTATCTCCCAGGGAATGTTTATCTCTTAGGTTAGACATGTATTTTGCTCATCACAATATATTTTTAAAAATGTCGAGGCACTGGAAAGAGTGCAGAGGAGAGCAACAAAGGTGATTAGGGGTCTGGAGGCTAAATTGTATGAACAATTGCAGATATTGGGTATGTCTAGTCTAGTGAAGAGAAGGACCAGGGCAGACATGATAGCAGTGTTCCAATATTTGAAGGGCTGCCGCAAAGAAGAGGGAGTCAAACTATTTTCCAAAATATCAGACAGCAAGACAAGAAGCAATGAATGGAAACCAATCTAGGAGAGAAGTAACTTAGAACTAAGGGGAAATTTCCTAACAGTAAGAACAATTAACCAGTGGAACAGCTTGCCTTCAGAAGATGTGGGTGCTCCATCCCTGGAGGCTTTTAACAAGAGACTGGATAATCATTTGTCTGAAATGGTACAAGGCCTCCTGCTTGAGCAAGGGGATGGACCAGAAGACCTCCAAGATCCATTCCAATTCTGTTATTTTATGTTCTAGTCTGGCAAGATCCTGTCTATTAGGTGTAAAAAAATAAAGATCCAGATTTGAATGGACCTCACTGTGCCATTTCTGGGGCTTGGGCATGACAGGCCCAATGATCAAATATCTTTGGAAGCCTTGGTCTATCATGATACAATTGCACCTCTTTTATACATGCATTGTAATGTTGCCCACACATAAGAAACCAATGCAACCTGCCTCTTAATGGCATAAGCCTTGCTTTGTTACTTTCACGAAAGGAGCAGATCCTGTGAATGTAGTAAGTAGAGGGATGGTTGCACAGTGGAAGGCAGCACTTATGTCCAAATTTTTGCTACTTCATCACACAGTACGCGCACAAATGCAACACACTACCGATGTGTATATAGGGATGTGGTGGCTCAGTGGCTAAGATGCTGAGCTTGTTGTATAATGGAGTGAGCTCCCGTTACTTGTCCCAGCTTTTGCCAACCTAGCAGTTCGAAAGCATGTAAAAATGCAAGTAGAAAAAATAGGGACCACCTTTGGTGGGAAGGTAACAGCGTTCCGTGTGCCTTCGGCATTTAGTCATCCCGGCCACATGACCACGGAGACATCTTTGGACAGTGCTGACTCTTCGGCTTTGAAATGGAGATGAGCACTGCCCCCTAGAGTCAGGAACGACTAGCACATATGTGCAAGAGGAACATTTACCTTTACCCATGTGTATTCTCTTAAATAAAACAGATAAGGAAAGCAATTCTTTTCTTTAAATCAAATTGAATGAACCCAAACTGCAGAAATATTCTGTTTATGATTAATATTTCATTCCCAAGGAAAATATCATTATTTAAAATCCCTGCTGTGCCAAAACCTTTTTTTGGGCCGGGGGGGGGGGGCAAATTGCTGTGCCAAAATCCTTCTTGTGGGTGCTCCATTACTGGAGGCTTTCAAGACTGGACATCCACTTCTCAGGAACAGTAGAGGGTCTCCTGCTTGACCAGGGAGTTGGACTAGAAGACATCCCAGGTCCCTTCCAACCCTGTTATTCTGTTATTCCATTCTCCTTCAATGACTCCCAAGGAAGTCTGCAGCAGAGGTCAAAACAAAAAAAGTCAAGGTGGCTTCTACCATTTTCCTGAAATCAAAGCCTTCCCTTATTCACATATATAAGAAGTAGGTTAGAAAAGGGGTTTAACATGGCTGCCATCTCCGGGTTGACTTTTGGGCATCCCCTTGGTGTTGTCCCTTCTGGAATGGAATAGAATAGAATAGAATAGCATAGAAGAGAATAGAAATAGAATAGAAATAGAATGGAATGGAAATAGAATATAATAGAATAAAAATAGAATAGAATTCCTTATTGTCCAAGTGTGATGGGGCACATAAGGAATTTGTCTGTGGGGCATATGTACATAAAGGAGAAAAAATACATTCATCAAGAATCATCAGATACAACACTTAGTGATAGTCATAGGTTACTAAATAAGCAATCAAATCATACTAGGAAACAAATAAATAAAACAATATAAATTGTAGAGATACAAGCAACATAGTTATAGTCATAAGTGGGAAGAGATAGGTTGGAAGGATGAAAAGAATAATAGTAATAGAGTCTTAGTAAATAATTTGAGTGTTGTGGGGATTATTTGTTTAGCAGTGTGATGGCGTTCGAGAAAAAACTGTCCTTGTGTCTTGTTGTCTTGGTGTGCAGTGTCCTATAGCGTTGTTTTGAGGGTAGAAGTTGAAACAATTAAGTCCAGGATGCGAGGGGTCTGTAGATATTTTCACAGCCCTCTGATTGACTAATGGACTATACAGGTCCTCGATGGAAGGCAGGTTGGTAGCAATTGTTTTTTCTGTAGTTCTAATTATATATACAGTATGCGAGTGTGTGTGTATGTATGCATTTACTGATCATCAACCAGCTCACATTGAAGGGTTATTTTAGAATATTTGGTCAGCTGTCTGGACCTTCTCTCCAGGAAGCTTAAGTCTATCTCTGGGGCTTTCCAAATTTCAGAAGAAAAGTTTCTTTGGCTTTTGTGTAAGCAGCCCACTCCTGATTGATTCCTAAGGTGCCTTTAAAAAACCCCGTAGCCCTTGGCCTTTCCCAGAAGGGCACCTATCATTATTTCCTTACTGCTTTGTCCAAACTGCCAGCTTCTCTGCTGGTGTTAATTATTAATGTGACCTGTTTATGTATCCATTACCCAGCTAACCATTAATATTTGTTTACACAGAGCTGACCTTTGCAATGGAGTGCCTGCACCGGGGCTCTTGATCTGCAAACGTCAAACATTTTTTAAATAGTTAAAATGCTCCCCGTGCATTTTGATGGTCCAAGCGACAAGGGTTTTTTTTTCTCACCATGCAGGACAGGTCATCCCAAAGTGGCACTTTTAAAACTCACAGCGCGTTAAAAGTACAAGGCTGAAATCTGATTTTTCAACACAAAAGGCACTGGAAACCCGTAAAGTTAATGAGGCATGGTGGGAGAAACAGAAAAGGATGAAGTCAACTCTTCTAATGTTTTCTCCCTTCTTCTTCTTCTTCTTTTTTTTTGGGGGGGGGGGAGGGTTCCTTTCCTCTTTTCAAAATAGTCCAAAGACCATGACTCAGGATTTGAGACAGAACACATTTTGCTCAGAATGTCAGTATGTTGCACTTTTATAAGTCTGGACAATTTATCTCACATTAGCCAGTCACTCTCCATTAACCTTATGGTGAGAAGAATTTTCCTGATCCTTTATTTTTCCAGATGAAATATTAGGTACCTCACTTGCTGAAGGTTGGGAATGAGGATTTGTGCTGCCTCTAGAAGTGTTTTGGTGGGAAAGAGGATGGAAGATGACTGGAAAACCACATGATGAAATTTCTTTCTTTCTTCTTCCTCTTCTTCCTCTTCTCCCCCTCCCTCTCCTCCTTCTCCCCCTCTCCCTCTCCTTTCCCTTGTTAACAGATTAACAGAGTTGGAAGGGACCTTATATGTCATCCCCGCTCAAGCAGGAGACCTACACCATTTCCAACAAATGGCAGTCCAATATCTGCTTGAAAGTCTAAAGTGATGAAGCTCCCACAACTTCTGAAGGCAACTTCTGTAGGCAACTTCTGTTCCATTGGTTGATTGTTCTCATTGTCAGAAAGTTTCTCCTTATTTCTACGTTGAATCTCTCCTTGATCAATTTCCATCCATTGTTCCTTCTCTGGTCTTCAGGTGCTTTGGAGAATAGCTTGACCCCCTCCTCTTGGTGGCAGCCCCTCAAATATTGGAAGACTGCTATCCTGTCTCCCCTGGTCCTTCTCTTCCCTAGATTAGCCATGTCCAGTTCCTGCAACCGTTCTTCATATGTTTTAACCTTCAGTCCCCTGATCATCCTGGTTGCCCTTCTCTGCACTTTTTCTAGAGTCTCCACATCTTTTTTATAGTGTGGTGACCAAAACTGGATGCAGGACTCTAGATGCAGTGGTCTTACTAGGGCTCCCCCTCCCCTTCCTCCTCCTCCTCCTCCTCCTCCTCCTCCTCTTCTTCTTCTTCTTCTGTTTCTTCTTCCCCTCCTCTTCCTTCTCCTTCCTCCCCCTTTTCCCCCATCATGCCTTTGAATTTAGCTTTTGACTCCTGATGACTGCCTAAGCTAGTCCCTGCGGTTTTCTTGACAAGAATTTGGGCTGCTGTAAGCAGACTGCATATACCGATTCAGTATTTGATTTTTTTAAAAAAATATAAACAATGCTGCACTTCAACGGTTAGTTGGCCTAGCCATTGGCTTCTGAGCATAGATCTTTTTAACATTTATATTGCATTGTGTTTTATTAATGTAGGGGAAATGTTAATATATGTTGCTAGTCCACGTATCCATACACTAAATAAAAGTGTGGAAAAAGATCAAAGCACTTTCTTCAGGGCTGCAGTAACACTGAATGATCACAAAATAGACTGTTGTAAATCAAGGACCACCTGTATTTTTGAGCAACGCATTTCCTTTGACAACAAATCCCCGCCCCCCAGGATAATGAAAGATAATAGCAAATGAGTGACTTTCTTTTGAAGGGATGAAAGACAGAACATTCCCACCCATTCCTTGCAGTACATAAGTCTACTCTACATAGGAGAATAGCAGAATAACAGAGTTGAAAGGGACCCTGGAGGTCTTCTAGCCCAACCCCTTGCTCAAGCAGGAGACCCTATATAATTGCAGACAAGTGGCTGTCCAGTCTCTTCTTCAAAACCTCCAATGATGGAGCACTCACAGCTTTTGGAGGCAAGTTGTTCCACTGATTAATTGTTCTCCCTGTTAGGAAGTTTCTCCTTAGTTCTAAGTTGCTTCTCTCCTTGATTAGTTTCCACCCATTGCTTCTTGTCCTGCCCTCAGGTGTTTTGGAGAATAGCTTGACTCCCTCTTCTTTGGGGCAGCCCCTCAAATACTGAAACACTGCTATCATATCAACCTTAGTCCTTCTTTTCACTAGACTAGATCTACTCTTCATTCTTTATAGCTTTATTAATTAGCTCATAGGCCAGATCAAAGCACAAGGTTCAAAGGCATATCACCAATAAAATCCTATACAAACAATTTAAAATAAGAGTAAGGTAAAATACAATAGTTATAGGATAAGATACAATATGATTTAATACATTAGTATTTTAAATAGAATAAAATGACATAAAATTATATTACAATCTACCCCAATCAGTCCCAGATCTCAACTGAACCACTTTCTTTAAGTACTGTGCTGTGTTAAATGTTATTTTCTGGTTCTGGCCACACATTAAGTAAGTTGTTTTGATAGGAGGATCCCAATGGGTCCTTGGTTTGATATATAGACCAAGGTCCCTGTCTCTTACCCCCTTATACAAGCAACAATCCATTACAATGTGAGCCAGGTCTTCTACCTCTGCCGCTCCCCAAATACAGAGATGCTCATTGTAGGGTATAGAATGGAATCTCCCATATCTGACCATTGTGTCGAGCTATTCGAATCTCGCTCGTGTAAATATCTCCCTAAGATGTTTTGGCAGTTGTAACTTCAAATAGCTGTCTACTTGAAAAGTAGGTTTGTATTTGCTCAGCCATTTCAAGTTACCCACCTTACTAAGGATAGCTATATTATTTTGTGCTTCTATATCCTACTCAATTCCTGCTACCCTTCTTCATATGCTCTTTACATAAGAGGAGATTTCCACCTCTCTTCTTCTGAGACAAATTCTAAAGCAAATTCTTTTTTAACAAGAGAAACTAAGAGCTGGTTGTCCACATCTGGCAACATTTCAAAGCCCTTTCAAAGCTCACATCAGAATATTTGCAGCGGGACTCAAGTGACGAGATTGGCTCCGTTCTAGGATCTTGCTTTCTGCTGCAGCCCATTTCCATTTCGATCGCACATTCCTGCGCCATTATACGGGACAGTTATACAGTACTTCAAGCATATAAATGCCTTGAGGGTCTTTTGTACCGAGCGATAACTCAGCTTGTCTTCCTCAGTGAGCCAGGCAATAAATAGAAATCTTGGCCTAGAAAGGAGACAATCTGACTTAGTTAGATCTTCCGGTGTCCCAGAAAAGACAAGTGGGTTGAATTACCATGCCACCTGCTACATAAAGATTGTCAAATTAAATCCGAAAACCTATGTTTAAAGAACCGGGATGATGAAACATGCGGAAAAGCTGAGAAAAGCTACGGCTGACACACTGACCTCCAGGCAAAGCTCTGTGAAAGATTAGGTGGGGGGAAAAAATGTGCCACAGCTGCATGTGTAGCTGAGCTTCAGAGGACAGACCGGAGAAGGTGAGAGGTGAAGGGAGGTTAATACAGATTTACAAACTTTCTGGAATAAGTCTCCTCCAAGGTGCTAGGATTCACATTTCATTTTCCACCACACCACTCACTCCTTTCCCACTCACTTCTTGGAGATTGAGAGCTCCTCAGTTCGCCTCCTGTGCATTTCAGGTGCTCCGTTATCCCTCCGCACTATCAATTTTAGCAGAAAAACCAAAGATTCAAGTACAGATTTAGGGGGAAAACTGTCTCAAAAACAGTAAGAGAGTATATACAAGTATATATTTAAGAGCGAGATATAAAAGGGGAGATATATGTGTGCGTGTGTGTGTGTGTGTGTATGTTTGTTTGTATATGTATATGTCAATGGTGGGTTTCCAAATTTTTTAGAACCTCTTCTGTAGGTGTCGCTTTGTGGGAGTGGCTTGCCGGCCATGTGATTGGGTGGGAGTGGCTTGCCAGCCATGTGACAGGGTGCGCGTGGCCAACTTGTAAAATGTGGTGAAGCTCACTTAACAATGCTCTTGCTTAGCAACCAAAATGTTGGCTCAGAAACGCTGGCATTTGAAGCATGCAAGTCTTAAAGCTGTCAAGTTATAAGACCCTTGCACCCCTAACCCTTTAGAAAAAAAAACCCCAGAGGTGTTTAAACTTGACAGCTTTAAGACTTGTAGACTTCAACTCCCAGAATTCCTCCTCTCACTCTTCATCTTATGTGCAGACGGGCGGGGGGAGGGAGCTGGATTTGTGGAACCTCTTCTATAGAAGAGGTTAGAACTGGCAGGAACCCACCCTGGTATATGTGTATGTATGTATGTATGTATGTATGTATGTATGTATGTATGTATGTATATGTATGTATGAATGTATGTATGTGTATATGTATTTGTGTATGTATGTATATGTGTGTGTGTGTGTGTGTGTGTGTGTGTATACGTACGTTTGCAGAAATACCATCCCAGGAAAACATAAACTGAGATTTGAAAGAGACACCTATAACAACAGAAAAAGAAAGGGAGAGAGGAGGAGAGGAGACGAGAGGAAGAGGGAAGGAAGAAAGAGATAAGGAGAGAAGGGTAGAAGGGAGAGAAAGACAAAGAGAGAGAGTAGGAAGAGGAACAGGAAGAGTAGGAGTAGGGAAGAGGTAAGGGAAGAAGGAAGGAGAGGAGGAAGGAAGGAAGTAGAGAAGGGAGGGGGGGAGAAAAAGGGAAAATAAGGTGGTGTTACAACAAATGGAAGGGATGGCAAATAAAGCAACTCAAACTGTATATTATAACCTATTAAATAAAATAACAAATGTATAAGAATTACAAATGTAATGAAGAACAATTATGTGAATGTATACTTACAATGATATGTAAGAGAATAAAAAAATAAAAATGGGGAAAAAAACAGTGAGAGGGAGAGGGAGCTTCAAGTGTTAGTGGATGATCACTTAAATAGGTGCCAGCAGCTGATTAAAGCTAATACAACCCTTGGTTGTTGTATAAATGGAGGCATAGAATCAAAATCATGTGAAGTATTAGTACCACATTATAAAGCCTTAGTAAAGCCACACCTGGAGTACTGCACCCAGTTTTGGTCCTCACGTCACAACAAAAAAGATGTTGAGACTTTGGAAAAAGGTCAGAGAAGACCAACAAGAATGATTAGCAATAGCAATAGCAGTTAGACTTATATACCGCTTCATAGGGCTTTCAGCCCTCTCTAAGCGGTTTACAGAATCAGCATATTGCCCCCAACAATCCGGGTCCTCATTTTACCCACCTCGGAAGGATGGAAGGCCGAGTCAACCTTGAGCTGGTGAGATTTGAACAGCCGAACTGCAGAACTGCAGTCAGCTGAAGTAGCCTGCAGTGCTGCACTCTAACCACTGCGCCACCTCAGCTCTGGAGCCTGGAGACTAAAATATATGAAGAATGGTTGCAGGATTTGGGTTTGGCTAAAGAAAAGAAGGACTGGGGGGGAGGGGGATATAATAGCAGTATTCCAGCATTCCAGTGAAAGCAGTGGAACAGAAGTTAGCAATAGCAATAGCAATAGCAATAGCAGTTAGACTTATATACCGCTTCATAGGGCTTTTAGCCCTCTCTAAGCAGTTTACAGAATCAGCATATCGCCCCCACAGTCTGGGTCCTCATTTCACCCACCTCGAAAGGATGGAAGGCTGAGTCAACCTTGAGCCGGTGAGATTTGAACAGCCGAACTGCAGAACTGCAGTCAGCTGAAGTAGCCTGCAGTGCTGCACTCTAACCACTGCGCCACCTCAGCTCTGGAGCCTGGAGACTAAAATATATGAAGAATGGTTGCAGGATTTGGGTTTGGCTAAAGAAAAGAAGGACTGGGGGGGAGGGGATATAATAGCAGTATTCCAGCATTCCAGTGAAAGCAGTGGAACAGAAGTTAGCAATAGCAATAGCAATAGCAATAGCAGTTAGACTTATATACCGCTTCATAGGGCTTTTAGCCCTCTCTAAGCAGTTTACAGAATCAGCATATCGCCCCCACAGTCTGGGTCCTCATTTCACCCACCTCGAAAGGATGGAAGGCTGAGTCAACCTTGAGCCGGTGAGATTAGAACCGCTGAACTGCAGATAACAGTCAGCTGAAGTGGCCTGCAGTAGTACTGCATCCTAACCACTGCACCACCTCGGCTCAAGTTGCCTTCAGAAGTTGTGGGTGCTTCATCACTGGAAGTTTTTAACTAGAGTCTCGACAGCCATCAGTTTGAAATGGTATAAGATCTCCTGCTTGATCAGGGGGTTGGACTAGAAGACCTCCAAAGTCCCTTCCAGCTCTATTCCGATTATAAGAAATGGATAAATTTTGAGAGGTGGAATCTCAACTCTATATCATAGATGCAACTGGGCTTCATTTTTTGAAAAGAAATTCCTGCCTCTGGTAAATCCTTACTGGTTCCCTTTAGATGCATAGGTGGCAGATTCCATCCAACTCCAGCTTGGTGCAAGGATGTACATTTGAGCATCCTCAACAGACAGCAATCTAGTCTCTGCGTGAAAACAATGCAGAGTCCTCCATTTGCCTTGTTCTCAGGTTCCATTGTCAAACCGTTGGGTCATTTCCCTGAATTATTTACCTGGGATCTGCTTCCTTTCAAGTAAGGTCCATACATATTTGTCCTTCATTCAGGCCCTCTGTTGCTTACTTCTGATGCAGCCTTATCAGAGACCACCAAGCAGTAGGTTCAAAGCGAAGATTTTTGGCTAGAGGCCCCACTGGTTGTAAGAAACTCATGACATTCCTCAGAGGAGGCTCCACTGAAGAAAATTCAGATGTCAACTTCTGGATTAAGCAGGCAAAAGCCTAAAGCGTGCGCCTTTTTAGGAGGCATGGAATCAAATCCACAAAAGCCAAACTCATGTTCTTCTGAAAGCCCACCAGATAGCGACCCACCAGGCCTGGCCAAGATGTATTTGTCTCAATCAAAAGGCCTTGCTCTCAATGGAAGTGTGGGAAATTTTCATTGAGTAGTTCTATTTCTGCTTTTCCTTTTTCTATGTTCCCTAGTCTTCTTTGTACGGCTTGTTCTTGGATTTCTTATCAGGCAAACTGAGTTTGTCTACATAGATTAAAAGTTTGCAAGCGGAGTCTGAAGCATGCAGCCTTCAAAAATCTCGGAGGTGACCCTCTCTCCACCCTGCCCATATCTCCAGCAGTTTCTAACAATTTGTCACAACAATGGCTGGTGCTCCCTCTTCTCTCCTTGTATAGACCACTGCAATACACTCTGCAGGAGGTGGCCCTGGAAAACCACCTAGCAGCTTTAATTAATCCAAAATGTATGGCCCAGGACTTGGCTAGTATAAATTGACAAGAGCACATGCTTTTGCTTCAGCCCTGCAGTGACTCTCTGCTGGCTTCCAACAGACCCAATTCAAATTTGCTGGTTTTGAATTTTGGTCCAAGCGGCTCTTTCTAGGGCAGGGGTGAAATTCAGCAGGTTCTGACAGGTTCTGGAGAACTGGTAGTGAAAATTTTGAGTAGTTTGGAGAACTGGCAAATACCATCTCTGGCTGGCCCCAGAGTGGGGCAGGAATGGGGATTTTGCAGTATTCTTCCCTTGGAGTAGGGCGGGAATGGGGATTTTGCAGTATCCTTCCCCTGGAGTGGGGAGGGAATGGGGATTTTGCAATATCCTTCCCCTGGAGTGGAGATGAAATGCAGATTTTGCAGTATCCTTCTTCTGCCACACCCACCAAGCCACACCCACAGAACCGGTAGTAAAAAAATTGAATTCCACCACTGTTCTAGGGACATCTTCCCTAACCAGTTTCATCCTGCTTGATGTGGTCACCCCAGAAATACCTGTTAATGGTACTCCATTTTGTAATGTAAGGGTGATGGAGGCTCGTAGACACATTTCTTTGTTACTGAAATTATTCTTCCCTGTAATTGTTCCTCCAGAAGTTTGATCACCCCATATTTTATTAACATTTTTTTTGTAAATTGTCAGAAACAATGTTATTCTGGAAAGCTCTGGAGTTATGAAATGTCACATCTACTTACTGCCTGTTCATGCTTCACAGCTGTTAGAGGCATCTTTAGGATATTCTGTTACCTTTTTCACTTTTCAAGTTAACATCTGTTTTAGTGGATATTTTGATTACAATGATTTATAAAAAATGGAATAAATAAATAAACAACAAGGGTGAAGTGACAGACGATGTATATTATTAAAATATGATTTTTTTAAAAAAAATTAACATAGGCCAGAGAGGAAAGTCTATTTAACATGAATTATTTTATGATTATATCACTTTGTTGTTGTATGTACACTGAGATCTGATGCAATGGAGACAAAATTCCTTGTGTATCCAAACACACTTGGCCAATAAAGAATCTTCTCTTCTCTTTTCTCTCCTCTCCCCTCCCCTCCCCACCCCTCATCCTATCCTATCCTATCCTATCCCTAGTAAATGACATCAAATCAAAGATATGTCTAAACATAATCACAATTTTTTAAAATCATGTCCTTTTTTCCAAGACAAAAATCTCTTCTGAATGGGATAGAGTTGGGATTGTGATACTGAGAGAGACAACAGACATAAAGCTATAGACACAGAAGTGCTAATAGAGACATAGGGATAGATACACATCCAGACACACTATGCAGGTTTTTGCTGTGAAAGCATTTGCTTCTGTTTTTATTTAGGATTCATCTACTGCACTTTGTAAATTTCACATTTTTCTCCAGGAAGGATAGGGTGATGCACGTGGTTACTTGCATCCTTCAAACAAGACAGCAACAGTGGTTAGCCTCAAATATCATCCTTTGCTGTGACTTGCAACCTGGTAGAGAATAACAAAGTTTGAAGAGACCTTGGAGGTCTTCTAGTCCATCCCACTCCTCAAGCAAGAAACCTTATACCATTTGAAATAAATGGTTGTCCAAATCTCTTCTTAAAACCCTCCAGTGTTGGGAGCACCCACAACTTCTGGAGGCAAGTTGTTCGACTGATGAATTGTTTTCACTCATAAGCAATTTCTCTTTAGTTTTTGGCTGGCTCTCTCCTTAATTAGTTTCCATTCATTGCTTCTTGTCTTGCCTTCTGGTGCTTTAGAAAATATGTTGACCCCCATCCCTCTTCTTTGTGGCAGCCCCTAAAATATTGGAACATTGCTATAGTGTCCCCTAGTCCTTCTCTTTGACATACCAAATTCCTGCAAAGTTTTAGCCTCCAGTCCCTAATCATCAATGTTCCTCTTCCCTGTTACTCTTTCTAGAGCAGAGATCAGCAACCTTAAGCTCTCAAAGAGCCACAAAGGTCCTAATTGGAAGCCTCCTGTTCAATTCTGGAGCTGATCAGAAGTCCAGTTTCCCCACAATAGTGTATCCTCCTTGCATGGTAGCCTTTATCCTCTGCCAGCCAGAAATCTGGTTGCCCCACCATAGAGTCTCCTCCTAGCATGCCATCCCTTTTCCTCTACCTGTCCTAACTGGAAGCCCTATCAATGGTGGAGGCGACCGGCGACAGGGAGCCACAGCAGAAGGATGAAAGAGCCACATGCGGCTCCAGAGCCATGGGTTGCTGACCCCTGTTCTAGAGTATCCAAATCTTTTTTTATATTGTGTTGAACAAAAGTGTATGGAATATTTCAATTGTGGTCTTACCAAGGCATTATGAAGTGTTAATGTGGTTACACAGCTAAGCAAGTGGACACCTTCTGCCGGAGTGCCATATTTCTGGCTACCCAGGGAGTGGAGATTGAATTGTACCCCTAGTTAGCAAATGCTTCTCTCTGATGTCCATGCAGTTGAATTGCCTCAGCTTCCTTTTCCTCAGCTAAAATCCTTACATGCTAACATGAGAAAATGTGCGCACATCCTACGTGTAGCCAAATAGAGAAGGAACATCAGCCTCTTGGGCTAAAGTTTATCCCTTTCATAAATGCAACTGATATTTATTAGTGAGGACTACAAAATCTATTTGCTCCCCAGTGAGGCTCAGCATCAGGGTGCAGACTCTTCTAAAGGGCTAGAGTCAATACTACTCAGGTAAATAATGGAGAACATTCCAAGATAGCATTAACCCAATTGATTTATTCCTGATTGCACAATGGACGATTATCTTTTGTTAATTGACTTAGTAAATAAGCATTTAAAAAAAACATCACCTTGGAACACAAGGGTGTATATTCCTTGTCGGTTGCACAATGTGACATGATGGACTCCCCCCACCAGCCCCCGAAGAGGATGCCTTCCACATATTTCGCACTACAACTCCCATCACCCTGAACCAGAAAGATGAAATGCCCCTGGAAGTCATACGGGTGGGAAGAGTTTTCCTGGTTTTCTTTCTCCTTTAAAAAAAAAAAAAATTTAAGATTTGCTTTCTGCTTCTCAAGATAGGAAATGCCTGAACTTTGTCATGGAAAAACTCTGCCACTCGAACCTCACTCACACACACACATGCACAAAAAGGCTCACAAGCCATTCTGGGTGTAATTAAGATAAAATGAAGACCACTCAGCTAGTCCTGAGCAATGTGCTGGCAACTGTGGGAACAAGAGGATCAATAGAAAAGCAAAAGAGCATGACCAGTATGGCTACTGGATTTCATTAAATTCTCCCAGAGGGTGACATTTGAGGGAAACAGGAGAGAGAGACACACAGAGACACACAGAGAGAGGGGGGGGGGAGAGAGGCAAGGAGAGAGATAGAGAGAGATACAGAGACAGAGAGACAGAGAAACAGAGAGACAGAGAGAGACAGAGATAGAGACACATACACAGAGAGAGAGAGAGAGACAGAGAGAAGCAAAAAAATAAAACAGAAAGGATGGATCTATTTGGCTCCAAAGCCATCAATCAAGACAACAAGTAGGGTGAAATCACTACAAAGGCATGGGTCTTGAACCATTCAATTCAAGATAAGCCCTGGGTATTGAACAAGGAAATTTCCCCTGACCGGTTGCTAATATAAAAGAGTCTTATCACAAATTCTTTCTAAGATCCCCATCAAGCCCAAAGGAAGTTGGGAATGGAATAGGATCTCCTGCCATGGGGAGGGAGTTGGACTAGAAGATCTCCAGGGTCCCTCCCGATCATTCTATATGTTCTCAATTCTGTTTGTTTGCAACGTCCGTCCTGCTCGGAGAATATCAGCTCCCAAGACTTGGTCTGGCTGCTGCTTTCACTACTCCCAGCATACGTAGAAAAAACGTATTGGAAAAGATGACCCTGGCTAATAAGCCATGTGCGAACAACAGCAGTTCTGTCTAGAAACAAGAATTTAGAATCGGCATCGAAAAAAAGCAAAGGAGGGTTGTATTTATAGATAAAGTTATCCAGCAATTTACTGTGGCAGTGAAGTAACTTGGGGAAAACGCTCTACATCAGGTGTTAAGCTCAGCCTTGCAATTTCTGTTTTTCTTCTTTGTGTTGGGTTGCGGGAATTTCTGGGCTTTGAAAATTTCTTCCACATATCTCTGGATAGAGATATTGTTTCTATCACTCTTCATCACTGAATTTTAAAAAGCCTTTTGAGAAGAATTTATAATTAACATCTTCCTTTGGGATTGAACTGAATCTTGGGGAACTGTATAGGAGACAGACTACTGGAGAGGAAATTGTAGACAGGACATTCATATGTGTCACCTATCACCTATCTCTCTTCTCACTCTCTCTTCTCTCTCTCTCTCTCTCTCCTATCTCCCCCTCTTCTATTTCTCCTCTCACCTATCTGTCTATATATCTCTCTCTGTCTACATATCTCTCTCTGCTCTCTCTCTCCTTCCTCTATCTATCTATCATCTATCTATCTATCTATCTATCTATCTATCTATCTATCTATCTATCTATCTATCTATCTATCTATCTATCTATCTATCTATCTATCATCTATCGACCTACCTCTATCATCTCTCTCTCTCACTCATCTGCCATCTATCTTTCTATCTAGTTTTAAGATCTTTGAAGATAAAACCTAACAAGAATTAATGTAAGCTAAAGAAAAAGAAGAAAAAGACAAAAATGTAAAAAGAAAGAGTGAAAAGAAATAGAAAGAAGAAAATTCAAATTTTCTTGGCAGCAAATAGAATTGCAAAATCACGTCTTACTCTACAAAAAGCTAAAAAGCTCTTTATTCCACCCCACCATTATCTATTGTTTTTAATCAACAAAGTCATAAAGCATAAATTTAATTTTTTCCTGTTTCATAAACAAAATTGCATGAGGTTTCCAGTTAGGAATAAATGTAGATATTGTCTCTTCTCTAATCAAGGAAGCCAGTTTGCCATCTCTGCAAATCCACTTATATGTTCACCAACTGTGGGTGCCAAATCTTTCCACTTTTGATCATATAATAATCTTCCTGCACTTGTACATAAAAACAAATCTCCATGACTGTTTTCCAACCGTCTGTCCATCGAGACCAAAATAAAAACCTCTGGTTTCAATTGTATATTAGTCTTTAAAATCTTCTGAATTAGTGTACGTATTAGTGATCAACACATTCTAGTTTTTTTACATGTCCACTAAACATGTTAAAAAATATCTGTTTATGTTCACCTTTCCAACACATCACTTTATGTATTCTGGACAATTCCTCTGGTCCCAAATACCAAATACATCCTTTTTTAAAAAAATATGTTTAAAATTAGAACATACTGTAAATTTCAGTCCTTTCACTGGCAGATTTACCCAGTCTTCCTTTTCTATATCATCCCATATACCTACTTTGTAATAAATGCATGCAAGAACAACAGAATATTTTACCAGGACAATTTCTGCAAAATTCTTTCTCATTTGAAAGAAATTATAATAGCATATTCTCTCTCATGCTAAGAGAAAACATGCAGGATTTATTTTATTTATTATTTTATTTTAATTATTTTATTTTGTTATTTTATTTTATTTATTTTATAATTTTATTTTATCATTTCATTTCATTTATTATTTTATAATTTTATCATTTCATTTCATTTATTATTTTATAATTTTATCATTTATTCTATTTATTATTTTATTTTATCTTTTCCATTTATTATTTATTATTTTATTTTATTTTATTTTAGTTTTTGTTTTGTTTTGTTTTATTTTATTTTATTTTATTTGTTTGGTTCAGTTTAGTTTTTACAAAGCACTAGTTACGAGAACTGGAAATGCAGACTTGGAATATAGTTTCCAAATGCTTCTAATATTGCAGATCCCACTTCACTCCCAGCCTAATATTTTTTACTTTTGTGGTGAAACAGTCAAGACTGCTGTTGCTCCTGACCAAAATGAGGAGTCCTTTCTTTTTCCCAACTGACAGCTCGGTGTCTTAACAACTCCAAAAGGCTCCCACAAATCCCATGAGCTGAGTCCAGGGACATGGTAGGATGTGATGCTCATTCTACTGCGCCGTTCTCCATTTGTAGAAAACGGCAAGAGAGGCTGAGCCACCCTTCTACTCTCGCTAATAATTAAGTTGGGTCGCGATGGGGAATTTTATGTTCTCCTTGGTTGCCGTTCTGTGTGAGAGTGTGTTTACATTGCCAGGGGAAAAAAACCCAAAAAGAATCTACGAATGCCCTCATACCATGAAAGGTCACATTGGTACATAAAATAGCCTGGCTGAAAACAAGAACAAGCCGGCAGACATTCCTTGAAAAATGGCATGTGTCATTTTTCTGACATGCCTAGCTGTGGGAAGGAAGGCACCGTTCGTTGCTGCAAAGGCTGGTGGCTTAATCACCCCTCCCTTCCCTGGAGATTCATTGCATAGATGGATTTCCTACATGTGAGGAAATTGTGTTTTATTTCCCTCTCTTCTCCTCCTCCTCCTCCGTTCTTCCCTTCCTATTGAACTTAAAACTGCCCAGCTCACTTTATTTTCCATTCTCAAACCGGTTTTTCTTAAATTGAGGAGAGGTTGAGTCCAAATTCTTCCAGCAGGGGAAAAAAAACTGTTCAGGTTTTTTCCTCTTTTTTTCTCCTCATTTTGACAGGAAGCTGAGAATTATCCTGGATCAGCCATAAACCTTGGGATGGGTATGTAAGATTACAGTTCTGTAAAGCATTTTGGAATTGAATTTTGGGTTAAAAGTTTATGATGAATGGTTTTCTTAGGGCCAGATATGATTCTCATGAATTTTATACCACTGTCCCTTTGGTGCTGAAAAGACTGAGCTGTGAAGAAAATATTTTCTGACTGAAATCCGGTGTAATATCAAAATATGATTAAACAAAATTGTCAATTCAATTATTCAATGTTTAATTTAATGTATGTTTTATTTGTTTTATTTCTTGCAAGAGGACAGCAGAGAATCAGGATTCTAATCCCTTTAAAAAAAGCATTTAATTAATGTTCTACAATGTATTTCTGTCTAAATCAGAACCACTTTCCATGCTTTGCAGTTATAGACATATATAACTTTCCATGCTTTGCAGTTATAGACATATATAACTTCCTTAATAAAAAAACAACCATTATAAAATAATGGAAACCTAACTTTTAAAAATACATTGATACCTTTGATTAATTTTATTATATTATTTTATTAATTTACTTTACAATTCTCTCTTTTCTCAGTTTTATTGCTTTTATATGAGGTTTTATGTCCTTGTAAGCTGCCTTGAGTTGCTGTGTGTGAATAGGTAGCAATATAAATTTCGAAATGAATAAAATAAATAAATAATGCAAACATTTGTGCCTCCACAGCTAAATTTCAAGATCCTTCACAGGAAAGTCAGATTTAGGTAACAAAAATTGGGTTTCATGCAATATGTAGAGTAGTATTTAAAAGGAGTGTCCCTGCTCAGATTGTAGGATAGGACAAGAAATTTTATTTCAGAAAGAGGGCTGGTAAGAGAATATTTTGATTAAGTCAAGAATGGATTCAAATTCAAGAATCCACCTGAATTTGTGACATGAGGTATCAAAAATACTTCTTTCAAGCCAATTAAGGATTCAACATTCCATTCAAAACATCCGAAGGTTTCATTTTTTATATTGATTGATAGAAGGCAACAGACTCTTTTCCACACGTCGAGTCTACAAAATTTCCATCAATAGCCCCAAAGCTTTCATTGCAAAATACTTTTTTGGGGGAAACATTCCCCTTGCATCTCAAACAAACAAACAAGCAAGCAAGCCACTACACATTTGCTCCTGCATTATTTTAGGAAGGTTTTTACTGAGAAGATATTTGGAACCAAGGTAGAATATGTCTTATTCCTAATTTTAACGGTGATTTATATATATATATATATATATATATATATATATATATATATATATATATATATATATATATATATATATATATATATATATATATATATATATAATTGAAAAGTAAAACTGAAGAACCCACCAACCTGAGCCAATGTAATTGTCAATGTCATATTTTCCATACATTTTGAACAATCATTTTTTTCTGCCTGTTTTCCGAGTTGTTAGCTGTTGCCTTTTCTCCCAGCTTCCCTTTCACAGTTGTTGTTGCCATCACCTCTGACCTTCTCATAGCATTTAAATGCCCCACTGTTGAGTTCTGGTCACAGATGGGCAAAGAAACCTCATCTGTCAAAAGGGCTACTAGCTTGGAGCTGGAGTGTCATTCCTCTCCTTGCCCAGGTCTAGAAGGAGCATGTGTGAAATTCCTGAAAGGTTCAGTTACTTCGGAACAGCAGGGGCCAAAATAGTTGAACTCCCTAATCTGCTGGAATGCTTCTTAGCTTGCCTGATATAGCCATTCTTTGGGGCGCAGAAGAGGAAGGAGGGGAGGCAGGCCGCAGCAATTCTGGTGTCAGATGGCCGGCACAGGTGCTGGTCATGGATTATCTCCACCGAGCCATACCATTCATTTCAAAAATCACAAGCAGGCCTTATCCTTTGGACCTCTGCAGGAGAAAGGGCAAGATGGATCTCATATACAGAATCATATCGCCAAGGTTAACGCTGAAAAAAATATATATACCCTAAAACTTGACCCTGTGAGCACACATCGACAAAAGTCCCATATTAACAGTCCCCGGCTCAATTCTCCAATGGAACCTTATGCGCTTTGCAGTGAGAATGCAAACACAACAAATTGTGCATTTTTGGAGTTTCTTCCTCTAGGACAGCAATGGCAAACCTTTGAGACACTGAGTGCCCAAACTGCGTGCATGTGCATGCCCAAATTGAAAGGTGCGTGTGCACATGTGAATGTGCACATGCATAGACATGCATGCATGTATACACAGACATGTGCATGAACATGTGTGCAGACATGCATGAACATGTAAGAACATGTACATGCAGAGACATGTGCAGACATGCATGCATGTGCACCAGGGACCAAAAGTCCAGCTGACCAGCAGGAGGCGGGGCATCATTGGCAGCGTGGCAAAAGGTAAGATCTTTTTCTTTCGTGAGCTTCTGTTTCATAGTTTGCATGGAAACAGAAGCTCATGAAAAAATCGCCACAGAGATCTGACCTGGGACGATGGCGCACGTGCCAGCAGAGAGGGCTCCATGTGCCACCTCTGGCACGCCTACCATGGGTTTGCCATCATGGCTCTAGGAGCTTCCAGGATAGCTGATTAAAAGACTAATGGTGTTTACATTTGCAGCAGCTAAGATGTGTCATTAAAACTACCAATTTTTAAGAAACAAACATGCAGCCCCCTTGCTTTTCTAATTTTTCCCTCTTGCTATGTATCTGCAGAGAGGAGATATTATTACTACCCTGTTTCCCTGAAAATAAGACCTCCCCAGATAATAAGCCCAATCGGGCTTTTGAGCGCATGCAATAAAATAAGCCCTCCTCTGAAAATAAGCCTTTCCAAAAAATATTACAACACAGCAGCACCATGAGGTGACCACGCTCGCTGCCTTCTGCACCTCAAAAATAATAAGACCTCCCCAAAAATAAGGCTTATTTTGGGGGACAAAAGTAAATAAGATCCTGTCTTATTTTTGGGGAAACACGGTAGGTAACCTGGCCGTTCAGATACTGTTTATCTTCAGTGGTTGCTTAAAGATTAATGGATTGTAGTTGCAGGGCAATTGAAGGACTAATACCAGTATTAAATTGTCAGGGAGAGTGATGGCTCAGTGGTTAAAGATGCTGAGCTTCTCAGTGGGAGAATTTACACCCTGGGTTTGAGACCTGAGTGCTGTGGAACAGGGTGAGCTTCCGTTACTTGCCTCAGCTCCTGCCCACTTAGCAGTTCAAAAGCATGCAAATGCAAGTAGATAAATAGGTACCACTTTGATGGGAAGGAAAGAGCATTCCATGCTGACCACATGACCATGGAAATTGTCTTGGTCAAGAAGCGATGACGACCATCATGCCCTAGAGTCGGACACAACTGGACAGGGCAATCTTTATTCAATTAAATATAGCTTAGGCTGTGATCTTGTTTGTGTGCAACCAATAGACTGCCAAATTATGATTTCAACATAGATTTAATTTGCTATTGTTATTCTTGAACTTTTAATTAGATTTTTTTTTTAAAAAATTGTACTGCTCTTTGACTGTAATAAATATTTGACAGAGGGGAGATTAAACAGAAGAATGCAAATTTTGTATCTTGTTTCTGGTTGACCTGTGACTCTCCTCTTACTTCTCACGCAATACAATTTGCAAGTGCCAGAAGTGCCAGGAATAGACAGATGGGTCAGTTTGGGAGTGTACATGCCAGTATCTCATTTTTACAATCAAGCTAGATTATTTTTTTTAATCCAAAAGCTTTACATCAAAATTTGTATATGTATCTGGGGGCACCTTGTTTTCTAAAGATTGTGTTTTTACCCTTTGGGGTAATATCTGAAAGTTAGAAAAATGAATTTCCCCAACTCAAGCATTGTTTGGAGGTTTTAAAGCTTTCTTTAAAAAAAAAAAAAGCCAGCAGCTTTGCAAAACTGAGAAAAGTCTGAATATTTAACAGCAAATGTTTGAAAATACAACATTTAGTAAATTTGTGTTCTAATAGAAACTGAATCTCTTCCTTAATGTCTGCTTCTTTGTTGGATAAATGCTGCTGTATTATCAGCCAACCCTGAACTTCAAATCTCTGAGCAAAGGAGATTTGGTACCACAACAATTGGAATCAACAATTCCACCATGCAAACCAATGCTTGATCCATCTGACACTCAGCCAGATTACTTTACAGGCAGAGTAGGCATAATTCTATAATCTTAAATGCCAGTATGGTCCATGGATCGTCTTGGAGCTCACTAAGCAATAGCAATAGCAGTAGACTTATATACCGCTTCATAGGCCTTTCAGGCCTCTCTAAGCGGTTTACAGAGAGTCAGCATATTGCCCCCAACAATCTGGGTCCTCATTTTACCCACCTCGGAAGGATGGAAGGCTGAGTCAACCCTGAGCCGGTGAGATTTGAACCGCTGACCTGCTGATCTAGCAGTAGCCTGCAGTGCTGCATTTAACCACTGCGCCACCTTGGCTCTAAGGGTTTAATATGAAATTCTTGAGGGCCATGAGTGAAATTCCTATCACGTTTGATAGTTCTAGGAGGACGAGATTGTGGGAATCATAGAATCACAGGGCTGGAAGGGACTCTGAAAATCTTCTAGCCCAACCTTGTGCTCAAGCAAGAGTCTTCATACCATCTTGGACAAATGATGGTCCAATCCTTTCTTCAAAACTTCCAGGGATGGATTGCCCACAACTCCAGGAAGTAAACTGTGCATTGATTAATTGTTCTCACGTTTAGGAAATTCTTCCTTAATTCCAGGTTGGATCTCCTTATGATGAAGTTTCCTCCATTGCTTCTTGTCCTGTACTCAGGTACTATGGAGAATAGATCAGTGCCCCCTTCCCTGTGACAATCCTACAGGTATTGGAAGATAGCTATCATATGTCTCTCCTCTTCCTTCTCTTCGTTAAGCTAAACATACCTAGCTCCTTTAAACTTGATGGCCATTCTCTGCACTCTTTCTAGGGCTTCAACATCTTTTTTTTGGTATCATGGTGACCAGAACTGGACACAGCGTTCCAAGTGTGGCCTCATTAGTGCAGCATAGAACAGTACTATCACTTCCTATGATCTTGATGTTATCCTTCTGTTGATGCTGCAACATGCGGCATGATACAACTGAAAATTGGCTCTCTTAATCTGTTTGGGTATTTTCTAGTTTGATTGACATGACTGTTCTTTTTAATTAAACATGGAGAAAAACCTGCCCTGTAAGAACTAAGTGGGCTGAGCCAAGGTTGAACCTTCTATGAATATATACAAATCCATATGTATTTACAAGTGAAGTGTTAATGCCACTTTATAGTGCCTTGTTAAGGCCACACTTGGAATTCTGCATCCATTTTTGGTCGCCATTATGTAAAAAAGATGTTGAGACTCTGGAAAGAGTGCAGAGAAGAGCAACCTAGAGGATTAGGGGACTGGAGGTTAAAACATATGAAGAACTGTTGCAAGAACTGGGTATAGCTAGTCTGATGAAAAGAAGGACTAGGGGTGACATGATAGCAATGTTCCAATATCCCAGGGGCTGCCACAAAGAAGAGGGAGTCAAGAGGGTTAGGACAAGAAACAATAGGTGGAAACTAATCAAGTAGGGAAGCAACCTAGAACTAAGGAGAAATTTCCTGACAGTGAGAACAGTTAATCAGTGGAACAACTTGCCTCCAGAAGTTGTGAATGCTCCAACATTGGAAGTTTTTAAGAAGATGTTGGATAACCATTTGTCTGAAATGGTATAGGGTTTCCTGCCTGAGCAGGGGGTTGGACCTCCAAGGTCTCTTCCAACTCTGTTATTCTACTGCTTCTATTGCTTCATAAATGTAGATGAACAAAGTGATGGTAACCTTGTTTCAGGGCAGGTTATCCCAAGTAAATTCAACTCTCCCATCATGCTAAAGATGACAGGCAACCCTTCATCATGGAAGTCCCTAGTTTCATATGAAGTGAAAAGTTCACGTTTAGCTATTAAATGGCTGGGTTTCTACTTGCATGGAGATTTACCAGAAAAAACAAAACCAGAACTCATTCACAAATAGCATGTCTCCCACAGACTGGAAGACGACCAGTTCAGCATCTTCCCAAATTATCATCTTGCAACTAAACATCAGCATCAATACCGATCCCAATACCGTAGGGCACATGCTATCAAAATGTTCCACTTGTTGGAGTTGGAGACCATTGTCCTGCCACGTTGATTCAGATGTGCTCGCGAGGAGTCTTAAATCAAAACAAATTCCTTGTGGTCTGCTCTGCAACCAAACTCCAGAACTTCATGCAATGATAAAACTCAGGTTTGATCAGCTTCTTCATCCAAAATCACACACACAACATTCTAATTCTTGAAGGTTTTTTTTTTTTTTTTTTTTTTGCCAAGAAGGAAAGTTTTCAAGAAAGTTTTCTTTCTTTGTTTTAGACAGAGCGATGCTACTGTTCAGGTCTTGGAGATTCATGCTGGCTCCCAAATAGAGAAACTATTTCTATCCTACTGGCTGTTGCGAAGAGGGTTGATTCTCCACAGTTTCATCGAACAAAGTTTGGGGAATACCACCACCACTACTACTACTACTACTACTACTACTACTACTACTACTACTACTACCACCACCACTAGTTTTAAATTTTATTTATTCGTTTGTTTGTCAAACATGTACAAGACGTATAAGGTAAAGGTAAAGGCTCCCCTTCCACATATGTACTAGTCATTCCTGACTCTAGGGGGCAATCTCATCTCCATTTCAAAGCCGAAGAGCCAGCGCTGTCCAAAGACATCTCTGTGGTCATGTGGCTGGCATGACTAAAGGCGGAAGGCACACGGAATGCTGTTACCTTCCCACCAAAGGTGGTTCCTATTTTTCTACTTGCATTTCTTATGTGCTTTCAAACTGCTAGGTTGGCAGAAGCTGGGACAAGTAACAGGAGCTCACTCTGTTACGCGGTGCTAGGGATTCAAACCGCTGAACTGCCGACCTTTCTGATCAACAAGCTCAGTGTCTTAGCCATTGAGCCACCACATCCCAATAACAAGTATAGGTATAAACATAAACATGAGCAAAAGAAGTAAATACAGATAAATGGGAACAGTAAGACAGGGACGGTAGGCCCACTGGTGTACTTATGCCCACCATATGCACACTTACTACTTACTACTACAACTACTACTGCTAAGAGTACCATATTCTAATGTTGGTTACTATTTTGCCTTAGTTCAGGCATGCTCAATTGCCCCTGAGTTGAATTTTTTAGATATAATACTCTAAGCAAGGATATAGCAATCAAAGTATTTTTTCTAATATTATCAAACGGGCAAAGAAACAAAAAAACAAAGAAGCCAACCCTCTGCTAAAGAATTAAAATGCCACGCTACTGACTGAAATCATTCAATTTTTTGAAATTGAAATTCATTCAATTTTTTTTCCTCCTGAAAGTACGTTTGGAAATTGCCTTGGGTTCTCTTTAAAACCAAAAAGAAAAACAAGAAATCAAGGAAACAACAAAAGGACAAGCCTAGTTTTAATTGAAATTTACATCAATTTTGCCCTGATTCTGCCATGTTTCTGGGCCTCCTTTTGGGGGCTGTAGCCCTCCGCTTGCTCCATCTCAAAGAGCTGTGTGTGGCTTTTGCTTTGCAAAAAAGGCAGGGTGGCTCTGGCCTCAACCATCAGGAGAAAGTTGAGGTGACAAATATTTCCGCCTTCTCAGCCGGAGGATGGCCAGGGGAATTTCCAAGGAAGTTCTCCACCTCCCCTCTCTGTACCCAGAGCAAACCTCCCATCTTGAAGGCTTAATTCCTCTGGCCTCCCTGAAAGCCCAGTCTAACTAACACCGCCAACCTGGATTTTATATGATTAGTTAGTGAAAACTTGCCAAGTTGAGTTTGCAGGCTGCCAAGTGAAGTCAATTTACTCTGATGCCTGGAAGTCTTAATCCCACTTTAATCTCCACTGTGCCCTTGACATAATGGAATTTAGTTACAAGGCTCATGTCATTGGACAAGGCGTGTTAACCATTTTAGTGCAAACTCCTCCCCAGCTGTCTTTCCTTCCTCCCTCCCTTCCTTTCTTCTTCCACCCTTCCTTCCTTCCCTCCCTCCTCCTCCCTCCCACTGTCTTCCTTCCTTCCTTTTTTCTTCTCTCCCTCCCTCTCTCCATCTTCCTTCCTCCCTCCCTCCCTTTCTTCTTACCTTCTTTCCTCCCTCCCTCTCTCCATCTTCCTCCCTCCCTTCTCCTTCCTCCATCCCTCCCTTCTTCCCTCCCGCCTCCTCCCTCTTTTCCTCCTTCCCTCCCTCCCTGTCTTCCATCCGTCCTTACTTCCTTCTTTCTTCTCTCCCTCTAATCATCTTCCTCCCTCCTTTCCTCCCTTTCTTCTTTCCTCCTCCCTCCATCTCTTCATCTCCCTCCCTTCCTTCTTCCCTCCCTCCTTCCTTCCCTCCCTCCTCCCTCCCTCCCTCCCTGTCTTCCTTCCTTCTTTCCTCCAAACCTGTCCCTCTCCATCTTCCTCCCTCACTTCCCCTCCCTCCCTCCCTCATTGCTGGCTTACCTTGTGGCCTTAAAGCCTCCTCCCTCCCTCTGTGTTCAGTCTAGTCAACTTGACCAAGATTGTATTGCAGATATGTGGGGGTGGGAAGGAGGATGCAGGGAAAGCAACTTTTTGTGGGGTAAAGTTGTTCATTACTGCTGTCCCGGCCTTCATTTGATTTGGGATTTCTAGGCTCATCGCGCCTCGGGATGGGTGTATTTTCTTTCAGGCTTTATTGGATAAAAAGATTTGCATAGCAGGAGCCACAAAGGGCCACCAGTTATTAAAAAAGGCAGGTGCCCTTTGAAACTCATTGAAAGAAAAGGAGAAGAGACCAACAGCTGAAGTATTTCCAACAAGGGGCACTAGTCATTTGACTAGGGCGGATCGGAGGAATGCAAAGGATACTGCAGAAGGAGGCCGGGTGATGTCCTCGGAGAGGGAAAAGGAGCGGAACTCTGACAGCAGCTCCATTATGCCATGAGAACGGCGACATTTAAAGTGCAACCCTAGCCAGGTCACTTGCAGTTGCTCCCCCACCCCCACCCCCGGTAGATCAGGATTACATCCTTAACCCCTTTATTAAATAGTTTAAGGGCCCTTTGGAGGGATCGGAGGCCCTTTTCTTTAATTGGGGACCAGGTGTTATGTTTTGAAATGAGTTTTTTTATGATGAGGTTTTAATCAAACGGCAGTTAGAGAATGTTCTCTCCAAAGAGGAATTTTACACCGGTCTGTTTAAAAATAAAATAAAGGCAGGAAGCCTCTTCTAGGATTCTTGGAACCTGCTTCTTGGAACCTGCTTCTTGGAACCTGCTTTGTGGATTCTCAAAAAGTTGGGGTCCTCTGAAAGAGTCTTCCTGGGGTACGAAGGGAATTTTCAAGGAAAGAAGCAACCTAGAACTAAGGAAAAATTTCCTAACAGTGAGAACAATTTAATCAGTAGAAGAGCTTGCCTTCAGAAGTTGTGGGTGCTTCATCAGAAGTAGACTGGACTGTCATCTGACAGAAATGGTGTAAGGTCTCCTGCTTGGGTGGGTGGGGAGGGTTGGACTAGATGACCTCCAAGGTTCCTTCCAATTCTTTTATTCTGTTCTGTTCAGCTCGCTGTTGTGTTGTACTCACTAGGTTCCAGTCACTGGCTTCACTCCATTTTCTCATTTCGTATCATACATTACAAAGGCCAGCCTTGTACTATTTGCAAAATTTAAAAAACAACAACATGCTAAGCTAGAAACAAACCACTTTTGCTTTGCCTTGACTTAGTGCATGATGTAAACCCAGCCCCTTTCTTTTGCTCTTGAGTAATGGTAGCGAAGTGGTTAGAATGCAGTATTACAGCCTTACTCTGCCGATTGCCAGCAGTTCGAACTGGATGGTCTCAAGGTTGACTTAGCCTTCCCTCCTTCCGAGGTGGGTAAAATGAGGACCCAGATTGTTGGGGGAAAGATGCTGACTCTGTAAACTGCTTAGAGAAGGCTGTAAAGCACTGTGAATCGGTATATAAGTCTGTGTGCTATTGCTATTGCTATTGTTTTTCCTTTTCCTTCCTTTCTTCCATGGTGCATAGTGGTTATAATGCAGTATTGCAGGCAAACTCCGCCCACTGCCGGCAGTTCAATCCTGATCGGCTCAAGGTTGCCTCAGCCTTTCATCCTTCCAAGGTGGGTAAAATGAGGACCCAGATTGTTGGGGGACATAGCAATGGTGGGTTGCGGATCCCATTCCAACTGGTACGGTTGGAACAGGCCCAGTGCGCGCATGCGTCTTAGCACCTCCACGAGCCTCTGTGATGCTCCAGCTGCTCCGCGGAGCATCGCGCAGGCGCTGTATGCGCCGTGCACATGCACGGAAGCCTTAAAAGACAGGTAAGGAGCTTGGCTGGGTGGGTGGGCCCTCCTGAGCACCGTAATGGAACAGTATCCAGTGCTCCGGGCAGGGCTCCGGTACGCCTGTACTGGGGCGTACTGCCTGCAACCCACCGCTGGGCCATAGGTTGACTCTCTAAACCACTTAGAGAGGGCTGTAAAGGACTGTGAAGCGGTATATAAGTCTTATTGCTATTGCTGTGTTTCACAATGGTAAATGCTACAGTTCTAAGAATAACAGCAAGCAGTCACAAGATGAAATGTGAATGTCTTCAGAACACATTCATGGACGTATTTAGAACAAGCCTCCTTAGATAGCTTTCTACTTTCGATCCACATCTTTCACAGTCACCAAATGCAGCCCATCCCTTTCTGGCTGCCTCAGCCGGAACTTTTCCGGAGAAAGAAGAGTTGATGTTTAAAAAGGAAACAGCTGGATTAGAAAAGCAAGGAGAACTGGGGCAGATCCAGTTTCATTAGTGCAGGGAACGTTGGGCCCCCCAAAGGAGAACAACTGGGAAAGGGGCCACGAAAGAAGCAGAGTAGAAGGGGGGGAGAGGAAAAGCTTGGTAGGAAACGGAGGAGCATAAAGGACTAATAATGAAGAATGGAAAGTGAGAAGGAGCCAAGAAAAACAAGCAATAAATAGAGGGAAAAGCGGGGGGGGGGGGAGTCAGAAAAGGAGAAAACGTAGCTTGGAGCCATGTAACAGGAAGATCGTGTGGCCTGATGCAGGCGTTCACAACTGCAAAAAATATGCAGTTGTGTCCTGATGAAACATGAGCAGGGAATAAGTTAGGATCCACTTTTAGATGCAATCGTTTGCTTAGAAAGAAGAGTAAGGTGGTAGAATTCTCCTTAACCCCCCCCCCGCAAAATATATTTCTATATCTCTGTCTGTCTGTCTGTCTGTCTGTCTGTCTGTCTGTCTGTCTGTCTGTATCTCTCCATCTATTTATCTATCATCTCTTATCTATTTAAATCAGGGGTGTCAAACTCAATTTCAGGTGGGTGTGGCTAGGGTGGGCATGGCCAACTCGACGATACTTGTGTCGGGGGTGTCTCTGGAGGCCCAAGGGCTCTGCCAGTGAAAACGAGCTCCCAAGTTCCGTTTTCAGCTGTGATGGCCTCCTGCAACTCTGCCAGCGAAAACAGAGCTCGGGAGAGCTGCAGGCAGCAGTCCCAAGCCCTGTTTTTGCTGGCAGAGGCACTGCGGACTGGTCCTTTGATGCCCCCCCCCCATGGGCCAGATCTAAGCACCCTATGAGCCAGATCTAAGCATCCCATGGGCCGAATCCGGCCTCTGGGCCTTGTGTTTGACACCTCTGATCTATGTCATCTATCATCTATCCCCTGGTAATTCCCCATACAGCTAATTCATGAGATTTGAGACCATTATTAATAGGTATTAAGAGTTGAAATATCTGAAAGGTATTAAGTCTGCTATCTATCTATAGGGGTGGCTCAGTGGCTAAGATGCTGAGCTTGTTGATCAGAAAGGCCAGCAGTTCGGTGGTTCGAATCCCTAGTGCCGCGTAACACAGTGAGCTCCCGTTACTTGTCCCAGCTTCTGCCAACCTAGCAGTTCGAAAGTACATTAAAAATGCAAGTAGAAAAAATAGGAAACACCTTTGATGGGAAGGGAATAGCATTCCATGTGCCTTTGGCATTGAGTCATGCCAGCCACATGACCACGGAGATGTTTTCGGACAGCGCTGGCTCTTCAGCTTTGAAACGGAGATGAGCACCACCCTCTACAATTGGGAACAACTAGCACGAGGGGAACCTTTACCTAATGCCTGCCTGCCTGCCTTCCTGCCTGCCTGCCTGCCTGCCTGCCTATCCATCCATCCATCCATCCATCCATCCATCCATCCATCCATCCTTGTGCAAAGGAATGCATCTCTTTAGCAGTGATGATGAGTCACAGCTGAGAAATGTCCTTGCATTATTTTTTCCCATTGGATATTTAATAAAAGAAACATTGGTTTAGAATGTCTCAAAGGTGTTTTTTCCCCACTTCAAAAGGGAACTGGACTGTTTTTATTTGAGGAAGAAGTTTTGGTTCTCATCCAAGAAGCTTCATCAGTTGTAATTGATTGGTTCATTTGGTTTAGAAATAAGTTTGCAAGAAGACAAGAATTTAGATGAAATTATTGTGGGAATTCGTCAATTAATTTTATTAGTCAAGACATAGCCAAGGGGTGGGTTTCTTCCATGGTACAATTTGGGGGGAATTGTATTAAATCCAATAAAAGGAAGACATCTGAAATAAATGTTTTCCATGGGGCTTTTGTGAGCGGCAGCCTAATTACACAGGATGAGCTATTCTTTGGAAATCTTTGGAGATTTTCTCATTCTCCTGCAAATATGTCAATTAACAATCCACCAGTTTCTTTTCATAAGACCTGGTAGAGAATTTCAAAAATGGGGGTATAAAATTATTATCCTGGGGACTTATTTATTTATTTGATTTATTTGCCCCCTCTCTGCTGGCCTGTTGCTGCTTGCAGTGGTTAGAATGCAGTACTGCAGACAACTCTGCCAACACCTTGAAGTTTGATCTTAATGGGGTTCAAGGTTGATACAGCCTTCTGTTGTAGTCCGAGGTGGCCTGTGGAGCTGGCAGCAGAGTCAGACAGGGAGGAGTTTGGGGAGGAACATGGACCAGTCCTGGAGTCTGGGGAAGTCTCTGATGAGGGCTCTGCGTTGGAGGCAGAGAGGGGGCCAGGGCCATCTGGGAGTTATGTGCTGCCTCGGGAGCCTCCAAAGTCAGACATCAGCAAGACAGAGGAACAAGGGGAACCTGTCGCCAGTTCGCATAATCACAGAGCTACCAGAAGGCAAGAACAGTTAAGACAAAAGGGACAACTCGGAGTAAAGCTTGGAAGTGATTGGCCCCTCCCATAGGAGATAAAGGAGGAGCAAAGGCATGCGAGCCTTTACAGGAAGCAACTTTGTTCATGCTGGTTGGTTTACCTTCTGAAGCTCCGTTTTGACTCTGCACTGTGTGGCCTTGCCAAATTAATTGCCAATTAGGTCTTCAGCAGCATTTCAAGGAACATAAAGGTGGGTGCTTATCAGCCTTATCCTGAAGTACTGTTGGACTCTTTACAAACTATTTGGGACTCATTACCAGCTGTGAATGAATATAATTCACAGCCTTTGAAGTAAAAAGAGGGGTTTGGGGACTACTGTATCAGGAAGCCTAGGTCAGAACACCTTCCATCCTTCCAAGACCGGTAAAATGAGGACCCAGATTATTGAGGGAAATTTCCTAACAGTGAGGACAATTAATCAGTAAAATGGCTTGCCTTCATAAGTTGTGGATGCTCCATTACTGGGGGCTTCAAAGAAGTCATTTGTCTGAAATGGTATAGGGTCTCCTGCTTGAGACCACAAGGTCTCTTCCAACTGGTATTCTGTCAGATCACTTTTGTTCCATACTCACATAACACAGTGGACCTAGTCACCGGCTTCAACCCATTGTCCCATTTTGCACCATACATGAAAATTGCCAGCCTGGTACTATTTGCCAATTTACAAAAGACATCAGCGCTAAGCTGGAAACAAACCACTTTTGTTTTGCCTTGATTTAGCATGTGATGTGAACCCTAACCCTTGCTCTTTCTCTTTCTCTTGAGCCATGATAGGGCAGTGGTTAGAATGCGGTATTGCAGGCAAACTCTGCCCACAGTCTGGAGTTCGATCCTGTCTAACTCAAGATTGATTCAGCCTTCCATCCTTCCGAGGTCGGTAAAATGAGGACCCAGATTGTTGGGGGTAAGAGGCTGGCTCTGTAAACCACTTAGAGAGGGCTGTAAAAGCACTATGTAAGCTGTACATAAGTCTAATTGTTATTGCTATTGTTACATCGCTGTGGGGCTACACTAGGCAGCTTGCAACAATAAAAGCAGAGAAATGAAAAGAATTGTAAACAGAATAGTAGCAAAGTAATGGAACAATAAACAACTGAAAAAGATGACATGTCTTCATGGAGACATCCCTGTAATATGCATCAATGCCGAATTTCAATATTGCAATGCTTTATTCCAGTGTGTGTGTTGTGTGTGTGTGTGTGTGTGACTTTCTCCTTGATATTTCTTAGACTTCTCTCATCCAGGCAGTCCTTGCCTTATGACCATTCATGTAGCAAGCACTGGAAGATACGACTACGCTGAGAAAAGTAACTTTCAGTCGGACCCCGCAATTACAAGTTTCCCAGCATTCTCCTAGTTAAGGGACTGTAATTTTTAGTGGCCACTGGCCTGTATTTATGAGGGCTGCAGCATGCTAGGGTCACACGGATTGCCATTGGTGGCTTTCTCAGCTGGCTTCCGCCCAGCAAAGTTAATAAGGAGAAGTTCGATTTGCTTACAAAAAGGCATAAAGTCAAGTGGGACTCCCTTAACAACAGAAGTTTCAACTGCAATTGTGGTTGTAAGTCGAGGGCTACCTCAAAGACGCCTCAAAGAGTCACCTTACAGGGTAGCATAAAAATTTAAATAAATAAATAGGTGGATAAGTATTGAATTTACATCTACCGACAAAGAAATAAAGGAAGACTAGTATAGATCTATTTCAAGCTATTTAGTTCTCATCAGCTAACCATCTCCTTCTGGGGTGAGAGCTAAATAGCTTGAACTAGATCTATACTAGCCTCCCTTTATTTCTTTGTTGGTAAATGTACATTCAACACAAAAAGAGTTTGTGGATTGGGGCTGATAGGTGAAATGGAAGCAGTTATGCTCCGTCCCATATTTGGGTTAGATCAGATTGTCCCGATAGACTGGTCTCACCGGAAAAACACTTAAGTAAGTAAGTAAGTAAGTTAACCAGGCTTAATCTTAGCTTTTTGAAAATGTTGGTTCGGTATAGATATCTGCTTTAGCTAAGGATACTGATTTGGAAGTGAATTTAATCAAAGAATAAATTTAATTGAACAGGAAATGATTGGTTTAAGATGAAGTGACCTTCTCATGGCTGACTTGCAAAGATGCCAGATTCTTCATGTTGCTATCTCTTTTCTGCAATTATTAGGAAATTTGTCCATTTAAAGAGTAAGACTTTTAAAAAAAAAAACAACCTTGATGTTATAATACTGAGTCAAAGGTTACCGGGGAAGAGTTTAATCATTTTGAAATAGGCATAACCCAGCCGTCTATTTAAGATGCACTTTTATTGCTTCAGGAAATAATCAATGTTATTAAAAGTAGGAAAGTAGGAAAAGTTCCCAGTCCCAATTCAGTGGGTATATGACATACATTGATTTTGTTTTTCTTTGTTTTAATATTGTTCAATATTTAGAATAATTCTTTTTCTAAAAAAAATAAATACAAAGCTTTTTTAACTTTTTCTAATCAGAAATACCCGATTAAAAAACCAAAAACAAATAAAAGACTACTAATTTGTCACCATTTCACCCCAACATTTTGTTAAGTATTGCTGCCATAATTTAACAATGAGCCAAGTACATAAAAGGACAGAAGAAACTATCTTCAATTATCCATAGTGAATGGTCTCATTTAAAAAAGGCAGACAGATCTTGGTGGATAATGCTGCAATACAATTTGAAACTTAAAGAATACTTTCAGAAAATGTGAAATCAACAGTGGTAGCTTTACTGTATGCAGAAAAGGCCTCTGATATGCAATTTAAATTTCTGGAGGATATTTCCTTCATTTTTTTAAATCTAATGAATCATTTTATATCATCCAGATTACAATTTTGAATTTTTATTCCTCTGCCAGTATTTGTTTTAGAAATAATAATTATTTCATTGCCTATCTAGATGGTGCATGAAACTCATTAAGGGCAACTTTAATTTTTTTAAAATTTTAATTTCGTATTGCAGCCATTGGCCTGCCTTATTAAGCAAATGCGAGTCATAAAAGCCGCTAAAATTGAACACAAAGTGGTTTTATATGCTCCATCACTGGAGGCTTTTAAGAAGAGACAGCTATTTGTCTGAAATACTATAGGATCTCCTACTAGAGCAGGGGGTTGGACTAGAAGATCTCCAAGGTCCCTTCTAACTGTGACGATGTTCTATTTGATGTTCCAATTGTTCTAAAGAGTGTCAAAGGTTATTCTGTATTTTAAAGTTATTTAGTTTAGTTCATTGATTAGCCCATCAAAAAAACAGAGTTCTAAGGACAAATTATGTCTAAAGTCCTATGAAAACAGTTTAAAATGAAATGGCAATAAAATACAATTTAAAATGAAATTACAATAAAGTACAATAATTTAAAATATAGATGAATAGATGAAATTATACTTCAGTATCACCCCTACAATCTACCCCCATCAGTCCCACATATGCCGATCTAAACTGAACCATTTCACACAACTACTGTGCCATATTAAATTTGGTTTTCAAATTCTGGCACTTAACATAAGTTGTTTCATTTGTTTCGTATATGAAGCAAGGTACTCCATCACTAGAGGCTTTTCAGAAGAGACAATTATTTGTCTAAAATGGTATAGGGTGTCCTGCCCAGAGCAGGGGATTGGACTAGAAGACCTCCAAGGTCCCTGTTCTGACCTAGACTTCCCAAGATCATGAAGCAGGCTCCTTATCCTGATAAAACCTCTTTTATTTAGGTTAAAGGGAATTCCTCTCCAGCAAAGTCTCAGCCAAAAGTCTTTCATGAGATTTCACAACTAGAGACCTTTATCAGGCTTGGAGAGCTGCCAGGCTGATATCTTCCAAATGCCATGCTGTAGCAGCAATTACTTGGCAAGAAGTCAGGAACAGACCTTCACCCTAATGAACTAATTGTCTCTTGCAAAATCCCCTCCTCTTTCGCTCCTCTTTTATTCCCTATGGGAGGGGCCATTCACCGTCCACCTGTGGCTTTACTCCTAAGTTGGCCCTTGTTCCTCAGCTGTTCCCTTCTCCTGGCAGCTGTGCACATGCGCACATTGGGAACAGGCTCCAGCTGTTCTTCTGCCCCACTGATCTCCAACTCCGAAGGCAGCTGATAACTGTCAGACAGCCCTGGCCCCCTCTCTGCCTGCAACACAGAGCCCTCATCAGAGCCTTCCCCAGACTCCAAGACTTGCCCATGTTCCTCCACAACCTCCTAACTGTCTGAGTCTGTCACCAGCTACGGTGGCCGCTGGTGGGCCACAACCGTCCCTTAAAACTATGATGTTCTAATTGATGTTCCAATTGCTCTAAAGAGTGATATAAAAATATTATGTATTGTAAAGGTTTAATGCAGTAGTTCCCAACCTTTGGGGCACCAGAGACCGGCTCTGTGGAGAGAGATTTTTCCATGTCCAGGAGGGGGCTGCCTGCATCCCAAGGATGGGGCTTCACTTGTTTGCGTGGCCTTGTTTCTGACACGCTGTGGCCCATTGCCAGTCCACGGCCTGGGGATTGGAGATGCCTGATTTAATGCATGTCTGCTATTAAGACTGTATTACTACTATTCTTCTCATCCTTCCTAGTACCTACCTCTTCCCACTTATGACTGTAACCATGTTACTTGTATCTTTAAAAGTTATATTGTTTTATTTGTTTACTAGTATGATTTGATTGCTTATTTAGTAACCTTTGACTATCACTAAGTGTTGCATCATTTTTTTTCTTGATGAATGTATCTTTTTCTTTGTATGTACACGAGAGCATATGCACCAAAGACAAATTCCTTATGTGTCCCATCACACTTGGCCAATAAAGAATTCTATTCTAAAACCTGAGTTTCCTTCCATAGGCTTTTGTTCTTTTTTGTGCTAAAGCAAAAAAAAAGTAAGAGAGCGAAATCAGAGAGAAATGAGGAGAATAGGGTTTCTTAAAAACCCATGACTGATCTTCGGATTGATCCCAAGCCTTGAATTTTCCCCAAGCAGCTGGAAAATTTGTCTCCTACAATCGCTTGGCATGATCCTAAGCAGCGTGAACCTCCGTAGTGATAATTCAATATGATTTAGCTCTAATTGGACGGAGGAAATCTCTTGCAGGGTTCTTCAAGAGTGTCAGATGAAGGACGTGTGTTGATTGGAGGAGGAGGAAGAAGGAAGAAAAACAGATGTTGATCAACCGTTTCTCAACTGTTGATTAGGATAAAATGCTCCTGCTTTGCCAAATTTCTTGGTGGTGGTGGGGGGGCAGGATTTTTCAGCTGTCCGTCTCTTAGATCTATCAAAATCCATCGGACTTTCAGTGCATGACACACACAATCTCTGGCATTGTGCTTGTTAAGTTTTAAGAGAGCCAGTTGTTTCAAAAAAAATGTGTGTGGGGGGGGGAAATGGTGGAAAAAGCACTTGGTTTTGCATAGAAGAATATGCATTAATCTTTTTTAATGACAATGCAACTAATGGTTGGCAAAACATTACTTTTGAATTAAAATTCCCCTCCCCTGGAGACATTTCTCCTCACCCCCACCCAACAAAAAAAAAATAGGACCAAGGCCACCAAAGATTCCAGGAAAGGCTGCCTCGAGAGGAGGAGGAGGAGGCAGGATTTCCTATGATTTGATGTTGCTCTTAATTAGGAAGCACATTAGAAGCACATGCTCGCATGTGTGAGGATGTAAAGTTGTAGCCAAATCCATGTTTTCTATTAGAGCTTACATTCCGTGCTGTGCCAGAGCCCCATTCTCTTCTGTTCATGTTTTACAATATTTCCTCGGCCTTCTTTGGAGGCCTTTCCACACCCCGCTTCCCCCCACCCCACCCCCAGCTTTTCTGGCTTGTTCTGCAAAGCTACTACAATGAACATATGTACTTGGATCCCAAACAGACTGGATTTTTTGTTGTTGTTTCCTTCTTGGGAGGGACTGTACAATGCATCCCGAAAGGCAAATGCAAGGCAGAAGGGGAGAGGGAGTCAACCAACATTACAATAGGGTGGATGGCGGTGTTTCCCCCCCAATTTTGTTATGAAATCCACATGAACAGCATTGACAAGGCCCGGGCCCTGCCTGCTTAAGAACAGCTAAATTCACACAACATTCTAAGCTATGGGTTTGTTTTAACCTTGGTTTGTTTAACCCAAGCCACAGGGGCCCATCACCATGGAATTATGAATGACCAATTGTGACTTAGAAGTTATAGCAGTGGGGTTGGTGTTCCTTGCTATAACTCCCCCCTCCCCCAGGATTTAGTGAGAGGGATCTTGGAGTCTTAGTGGACAACCAGCTAAATATGAGCCAGCAGTGTGCAGTGGCAGCCAAAAAAGCCAATGCAATCCTAAATTGTATTAACAGAGGGATTCAATCAAGATCAATTGAAGTACTAATGCCATTCTATAAAGCCTTAGTAAGTCCACACCTAGAGTACTGCATCCAGTTTTGGTCACCACACTATAAAAAAGATGTGGAGACTCTAAAAAGAGTTCAGAGAAGAACAACCAGGATGATGAGTGGACTGGAGACTAAAACATATGAAGAACGGTTATAGAAACTGGGCATGGCTAATATAGTGAAGAGAAGGACCAGGGGAGACATAATAGCAGTGTTCTAATATTTGAGGGGCTGCCATAGAGAGGAGGGGGTCAAGCTATTCTCCAAGGCACCTGGAGGCCAGACAAGGAATAATGGATGGAAACTGACCAAGGAGAGATTCAACCTAGAAATAAGGAATTTTTAGACAGTGAGAACAATCTACCAGTGGAACAGAAGTTGCCTTCGGAAGTTGTGGGAGCTTCATCACTGGAGGCTTTCAAAAAGAGATTGGACTGCCATTTGTCAGAAATGGTGTAGGGTCTCCTGCTTGAGTGGGGGTTGGACTAGATGACCTACAATGTCCCTTCCAACTCTGTTAATCTGTTAGTGCAAAGTCAAAGCTCAACCTGTACTTTGGGAAATAGTTTAGTTTAGAGTGGTGAGATAAGTTATTGAAGGGAAGGGTTTTCTAAGTAGAGGCAATCCTTGGCTTACGACCACAATTGAGTCTGAAATTGATGTTGCTAAGTGAGATATTTGTTAAATGTTTAATGGATTAACCCTAACCCATTTTACAACCTTTCTGGCCACAGTTGTTAAGTGAATCACTGCAGTTTGTTAACTCAGTAACATGGATGTTAAGTGAATCTGTTTCTCCGTCGACCTTGCTCGTCAGAGGTTTGCAGAAGGGGATCACATGACCACGGGATACTGCAATCGTCATAAATATGAACCAGTTGCCAAGCATCTGAATTTGGATCATGTGACCATGGGGATGCTGCAACGATCATAGTTTGGAAGAATAGCCATAAGTGACTTTTTTTTCCAGTGGTGCTGTAACTTCAAATAGTTTGTATTAAGCAGGTGTCAGATGTTAAAAATGGCAGAAATTAAGACTCACAGATAAAACCACGGAGAAAATTCACCAAGCAAGGTAAGCTGGAACATGGCTAGTCTGAACCAGTAAGCAAAAATCAAGGAAATAGATTCTCAGTTAATGGAGAAATTCATCAAAAAGACCACGATAGAACTTCGCATAGCTTGGAAAAGGGGTGTCTGACCCCTATGGAGCCCCTCTGAATTACATACAACTGACTATTCATCATGATGCCAACATTCAGGGCCATGTTATTTTCCAATTTGTTTTATGGGTGGGTTGGGTGTGCCACCAAGCCACGGACACATCTATAAAGCATGAAATATATACAAGAACAGCTCCATAGGTTTTCACCTGGTAGAAGGTTTAACACTACGTTTTTTAAAGGTTGCATATGGAATACTTGGATTCTTCGTGCCAAAAAACCCACCTTATGGTGGTCAAGAGACAATAACAAAGTAAATTTCGCTTATACATACGGTACACTGCAAATATATTTCAGTCCTACTAAGGTAATGTAATATAACAGACACTAGATGAATGAAAAAGGGGAGGTTAGAAAGAATACTGAGAACAGGAAAAGGGAAATTTGCTGAGCCAAGAGAGAGGAAAGGAATTTAGGGAAGAGCAGGAAGTAGAAACAAGATCTGTTAAGTGTTGCATACTCACAAATGTTTTGCTGCATAGACAAAGCGGGGGATGTTGATATCATGACAGGAAGGACAGGGCAGGAAGTAATGTTGACGTTAAAATAATAGTGATAAAATCTGTGGAGAGGAGGGGGAGGAGGAGGAGGAGGAGGAAGAGAACGACAATGATGACTGTGGAATCCTTGGTGCCCTCTGTGCTTGGTGATTTTCTTGCAGGCATTTCATGACCCAACTAGGTAACATCATCAGTGCTAGAAGACAGGGAGATTTGCAAGAGAGGAGGAGGAGGAGGAGGAGGAGGAGGAGGAGGAGGAGGAGGAGGAGGAGGAGGAGGAGGATGACGATGACAACTGTGGAATCCTTGGTGCTCTCTGTGCTTGGTGATTTTCTTGCAGACATTTCATGACCCAATTAGGTCATGAAATGCTAGAATGCACTGAGATTTTCAAGAGAGGAGGAGGAGGAGGAGGAGGAGGAGGAGGAGGAGGAGGAGGAGGAGGAGGAGGAGGAGGAGACCTAAATCCCAGATGACTGCTTGCAAGAATTCAATTTTTTTAAAAATGTAATATTTAATATTAATATTTAACAGAATATTACTTGACAGGGAGTTGTTAGAGATAAGAGTTAGAAATTAAACGAGGAAAGATTATTGCTATGTATGAATTAAATATAAAGATGGTTTATAATTATAAATATACCAATATAATTAACAGAATTATGAATAAGCTAATATAAAGAGAAATTGAGCCAAAACTATTCCATTATATTGTTACTATTGTCATCACAATATGTGTTAATATTTCTTTTTGTTCTCTCTTTGTTTTTCTTTTGTAAATGATGTCGTAAATGCTGTCGATGTTCCTCTCTATCTTTATACTACTAAACCTCTTCTCCTCCTGACTTTTAGCAGGGCAAAAAAGGGTATCATAGGACAACATTTTTGAACCCAAGTACAGCAGGGGTTGTTTCAGCTTTGCAAAAGGAAGGAAGTGCCCCAATACTTTGGTGGAAGGAAGGTTGGATCCCAGCCAGGGCATTTGTAAACGAGACAAAATGAAGGACTGATTAAAAAAAAATCTGTCTACTTGCTGCTGCAGCACCCTGTGGATTCCTTTGTTGCAATCTCCTCTACTATCAGTGTAAACCGGTTGTATAAAGATGAGTTTTGGCTTGATTTACATTTGCCTGCTGCATGCATGTTTGATTTAAGCCTACCAGATTGTGTTTTCCAGCCGCGGCAGCCCTGAAAACATGTGTTCCATGAGCTGTGTACATTCCTTTTGATGTGTTTCACATTTCAGTTACAAGACAACCTTTTGATAGGACTTATCTGCACTCGAGGAATTTATGACTATTTTACTGTCTGCGGCATATTTGCATTTCACAACTGGGTTGAAGAATGGCTGGGCTCACCTGTTGAGTCTTGCCTAATGTTGGAGCGTAAGCTCTCCTGGAAATGAAGCAGCCTCATCTAAATGAGGGCAAACCATTAGCAGCTCTTAGGCTTGTAATAAGTACTCTATGTTTGTTGTAAATGAACGTCTAAATAAAAGAAGTTTCCGGTGAGCTCCCTTTCTGAGCCTCATTGAAAGATTTTTCACTTTTCACTTATCTATAGCAATGTCACGGATTGGGGTTTGAAACACTTCTGGAATTATCAGAAGGGCAATAGAATATTTTCAGCAAAGTGATTTTGTCTAAACAAATTATGCAAATCTGAAAAGTTTTTGTATACATTTACTGGAAAGGAAGAAGATGGAGAAGGAGAAGAAGAAGAAGGAGGAGGGGAAGAAGGAGGACGAGGAGACAAAAGACTTGCTCCCAGGAAGATGACATGAGATGTCTCCATAAAATAACCACTACTTGGCATTCTAGTGTTCCTTCCTCTTGTATATGCACCCTTATGTACCATTCTGATGAAGATGACTAGTTTGCACCTGAAACTGTCATAAACACTTACAAAAAGCATAGCTTTGTGTTTAATACTGTCATGAGGACTTGATTTTATTATCCCCGTTCTTTGGTAAGTACAAGTCGAAAAAATAACTGCTGATTTTTCTATTTCTTTAGATTTAAGCCAAAAAACGCCCCACATCTTTCTCTATTTTCATAAGCAAATTCACCCGATAATGACAGAGTGACAACATAACAAGCATATTTATTATAGAGTTGGCATTCTAGGGCATGGCTGTGGGTTTACACGAAAAGACATGCATAATCACACATATGCACATGCATGTATACACAGTGAGAGAGAGAGAGAGAGGGAGGGAGAGAGAGAGAGAGCTAATAACAAGCACTGACATTTTATGCTAAGAAACATATAGAGCTAAGTGTTACACTGGTAAGTGGTAAGAATGTCTGGTTGCTGATTACTGGCTATTACACACAGTTTCTTGAAATAAACTTCATTGAGATCTTAGGAAATTCCTGATAAATCAGCTATTTGACTGTGAAACTCAGGATAAACTGTTACTTCCAAGATTATCAAGCCAAAATTGGATGGGCATATTTTTAAGTATATGTCAATAGAGGCTGTCCTATACCGAGAGCAGTTTCTTGCCATCCTGCTTCTGACTCAGATATTCTTGGGAAATGAAGAAAGTTTGACATTTTTATGCCTGCCAAGAGATCTAAGTGATGGAATCCAATCTGTAAACTTTAAAGCCACCTGGAATCATTTCATGGGCGGCCTATGAATTTGATAAATCAATAATCAATAAATTCAGTGCTTTTCATGAAATCGTAATAGGATAGGATAGAATATAGAATATAGAATATAGAATATAGAATATAGAATATAGAATATAGAATATAGAATATAGAATATAGAATATAGAATATAGAATATAGAATATAGAATATAGAATATAGAATATAGAATATAGAATATAGAATATAGAATATAGAATGGAGTGGAGTGGAACGGAACCTGTTGGGCTCCGGGTGCACTTCAAGGTCCTTCTTACCATCTATAAAGCGCTCCATGGTAGTGGATCTGGCTATTTGAGAGACCGCCTTCTGCCGATTACCTCCCTTTGTCCCATCAGATCGCATAGAGTAGGCCTCCTCCGAATTCCATCCGCCAGTCAGTGTCGACTGGCGACTACGTGGAGGAGAGCCTTCTCAGTTGCAGCTCCGACGCTATGGAACAATCTCCCCGTGGAGATCCGCACCCTCACCACCGTCCAGGCCTTCCGCACAGCCCTCAAGATCTGGCTATCCCGTCAGGCCTGGGGATAAGACTTTACTCTCGCCCCTCCCGAATGTTGAATGAATGTTGGGTCTTTTATTGCTAATTATTTTTATTCACATTTTCTTTTTGTGTTTTGTCCTGCACTCCCCTCCCCTATTATTGTAAGCCGCCCTGAGTCCCCTCAGGGAAAAGGGCAGCCTATAAATGCTTAATAAAATGAAAAAAAAAAATGAAACGGAACAGAACAGAATTCTTTATTGGCCAAGTGTGATTGGACACACAAGGGATTTGTCTTTGGTGCATATGCTCTCAGTGTACTTAAAATAAAAGATACATTTGTCATGAACCATAAGGTACAACACTTAATGATAGTCATAGGATACAAATAAGCAATCAAATTATACTAGAAAACAATCAATATAAACCGTAAAGATACAAACAACAAAGTTACAGTCATACAGTCATAAAGTTACAGTTATGTATTCTGCAGATAATATTCTCCATAGATGTCAAGCCATTTTTTTTGCCCAGCACTGAGCATGCTCAGAAGAAAGAGCCCTTATATCTTTGAAGAGTGGCTGGCTGGGGAATTCTGGGAGTTGATGTCCAGACCTTTTACAGTGGCTAAGGTTGAGAAACACTGTTCCAGGAAGTGTAATAAGCATAATAATGATATAACGAAGTACAGGTAATCCATGATTTACGACCACAATGGAGCTCATGATTTCTGTTGCTAAATGAGATATTTGTTCATTTTGCCCTGTTTTACAACCTCGTTGTTAAGTGAATCCGGCTTCCCCATCAACTTTGCTTGTGAGAAAGTCGCAAAAGGGGATCACGTGATCCTGGGACACTGCAACCGTCATAAGTCTGAGTCAGTCGACAAGCCTCTGAATTTTGATCACATGACCATGGGGATGCCGCAACGGCCATAATTGTGAGAAATGGACATCAGCTACTTTTTTCAGTGCTGTGGCAACTTCGAAAGGTCACTAAGTGAAATGTTGTAAATAGAGGACTACCTGTATAATACTAAGTATAATAATGATAATGTTCTAGGAAGTATAATTAGTAAAATAATGATACAGTGGTACCTGAATACTTGACTTATTTAAAATTCATTAAATTTGATTCTCTGCACATTTTGAGGTGAAAATGTTGCCCCAGTACTTGGCCTTTGTTTAGTGCTTGATGCACTGTGATAGGAAGTGGGGGACAGGTTTGGGGGACGAACAGGAAGTTGGCCATGTTGAGAAGGTCACTGCGAAAGGAGGGGGATGGCCAGAGAGGGTGCACAGGAAGTCGGCCATGTTGGGAAGGTCACTGATAAAGGAAAAGGGATGGAGAGGAAGTTCTTCCTGGCTGAAATAGAGAGTCATGTGGTAAGTCACGTGATTTGTTTTAGTACCTGTTGCTCCTATTCAAAAAATTAAGCACGGAGAAAACACTGTAAAATATTGTATTAATATATATGGTAATAATAATGTGAATTAATACTGTTTATATATGTGTGTGTGTGTGTGTGTGTGTGTGTGTGTGTGTGTGTGTGTGTGAGAGAGAGAGAGAGAATATGTATATCTATTTAAATTTTACAATCCCCGGTATGCCCAAATATGGGAGGAAGATCACTACTTCCATTCGGGCATACTTTTGGGCATACCGGGGGTTGTAAAATCTAAATAGATACCTTTCACCCTGGCTTGGCTGATAAGGAGTCGAGCTCTGTGGCTCAGTGGTTAACACATGTGCCTAAGATGCAATACAGCACAGGTTCGATTCCCAGTAAGGGTATGGCTAGCTGATGAGAGCTAAATAGCTTGAAATAGATCTATACTAGTCTCCCTTTACTTATTTATCAGCACAAATACAACGAATATGTATATATGTATGTATGTATGTATGTATGTATGTATGTATATATATGTGTGTGTGTGTGTGTGTGTATAGGTATATTTATATATGTTTATATGTATGTGTGTGTCTATGTGTATATGTATATGTACATATACATGTACATGTACATGTGCATATGCATATACATATACATATACATATACATATACATATACATATACATATACATATACATATACATATACACACAAACAAAACATTCACACAGAGTTACTTAGACACAGGCATCTACATTTACATTTATGTTTATTTATATAGCATATGTAGATTTATTTATTTTAGAAAATTTATACTGATGCCTATTCACACATGGCAACTCAAGGCAGCTTACATGAATATAAAAACATCATATATAAAAAACAAAAAAAGAAAAGAAAATAATAAAATAATAAATTTAATAAAAACAAAACAGACCCCCCCACCTCCACCCTGTCGACCACACATCCCACAAGCCATATTGGTGTCCATGCATGTTTATGGGTATATATTTATTTTCTTTTGAGAGCAGGCATCGGAATTAAATTTTTTTATATGTCCCAGTGTGTCCACAGAAAAAAAGTGACAATAAAGTTTATCCCACCCTACACTACCTCACCCTATATTATACCATTGTATAATAATAACATGCTTGCAATGCTTCTGAAAGACAGTGTGGGAATTGTGGGGTGTTAGTTCCTCTTTTGACTCCTTTCCGTTCCAAAAACAAAACCGAAAACCAAGAAACCCCAGGCAAAACCAACCTTATTTACGAAAGCTATTAAAGTCATCTAAACCTCACATTAAGCTTTGCTGGCACAGCAGTTGGTTCAATCACAAGCACATATTGCTGTCACTTAGATACAAGATAATTTACTATTTTAAAGATCGTGCAATATAGGGAAGTGTTTTTTTTTGGTGGTGTTTATGTTCCTCCCTTTTCTTTTTAGTTTAGTTTCTTTTAGACAAGGGAGTCTTCTATGCTATGATTCCAAGGCACAGGGAACATTCCCACAATTTGTTTGTAATGGGAAGAGATGTCAGGCACGAAAGACCAAAGCCACGTGTTAAGTCCCAATTAAACTGATTTATTGCTCTTTCTCTGCAATTCGCAAAGAGAAAAACTCTTTTTGGAGAGCCCCTTCATTACTAACGTGGCCAAAACAGGGAAGCTTCATTAAAGAAGTGCTCCAAAAAGAGTTTATCCTGCAAACTATATGACATTGTTGCACATAGAAGACTCCAATTTTCAGGTCATATGCTCTGAATGGAGAACAATCAAATCCTCAAGATGGCAATGAACTGGATCCCCAAAATACACGGGGAGGAACGTTCATAGGTAATTAAAGAATTTAAACATGATCTCTTGCTGCCTTATATGTTACACAGCATGGAAGGATCTAATGCTAATTGCTGATTCCTATGCATGGGGATCTAGTCAACTCATGGTTAGCACTATTTTGGCTTTAGATAAGGGTTCACAGAATTCAAGGAGGTTTATCCGTTTGTGGCTACTTAGAGACTCTAGGACCAGAGGTGGCACACAGTACCCTCCCTGTGGGCATGTGCACCTTCACCAGCTGCTCTGGTTTCCGGCACCAGCTGGTCTTTGCGGGCACCAGAGAGCCAGAAAACAGCCTAAAATGGCCCCAAACCAGGCCATATTCTGGGCCATTTTCAGGCTGTTTTTGGTTCAAAAAATGGCCTGAAAATGACCTGGAAAACAGCCCAAAAAATGGCCTGAAAATAGCCCGAAACCATGGCATTTACACACCAGCCAGCTAGTTTTCAGGTTTCTGGTGCAGGCACGTGCTGGAAGACCAGCTGGCCAGCGCCCACATGCATACCGGCCAGCTGGTCCTTGTGTTTCTGTCACTCCAGTGCGTGCATACGCGCACACATGCACATGTGTTCCAGTTTGGGCACTCAGTACTGAATAGGTTTGCCATTACTGCTCTAGGCTCATTCCTCTTTTGACTTTGGCTCTGCCACTTCTTCTCCTAGAAGAGATTAGGTGAGAATTATGTAGCACCATAGTATAGCACCATAGAAATAAAAAAAATGATGATAATAATAGAGTAGAGTACAGTAGAATAGAATAGAATAGCAGAGTAGAGTAGAATAAGGAATAGGATAGAATAGAATAGAATCAGTGTAGAGTAGAGTAGAATTCAATAGAATAGAAGCAGAATAGAAGCAGAGTAGAGTAGAGTAGAGTAGAGTAGAGTAGAGTAGAGTAGAGTAGAGTAGAGTAGAGTAGAGTAGAGTAAGGAATAGAATAGAATCAGCGTAGAGTAGAATAGAATAGAATAGAGCTTGAAGGGACCTTGGAGGTCTTCTAGTCCAGTCCCCTGCTCAAGCAGGAAAACCTATACAATCTCAGACAAATGACTGTCCAGTCTCTTCTTAAAAACCTCCTTCGATGGAGCACCCACAATTTCTGAAGGCAAGCTGTTCCACTGGTTAATTGTCGTTATTGTTAGGAAATTTCTCCTTAATTCCAGTTTGATTCTCTCTTGGTTAGTTTCCAACCATTGTTTCTTATTCTGCCTTCTGGTGCTTTGGAGAATAATTTGACCCCCTCTTTGTGGCAGCCCCTCAAATACTAGAATATTGCTATCAGGTCACCCCTAATTCTACTAATTCAGTTGTGTCCCACCCTTGCTGATTCTAAGGGCCAGGTCTCCCCACATCTTCTGATCTTGCACTACTTCTATGAGAAATCAAATATAGCTTCATGCTATATTCTTTTTTTTTCCAGTTATGCAGAGAAACATGGTGCCCGTTTGACGGGTCTGGAGAAAGAGTGAAAAACATGTAGGTTTGTCAGCAAAGGATCTGTGGAGAGGTAAGGACCATGAATCCAAAAGTAAAGACAGTGGTTTCACTTCCTCCCATTTTGGTAAGAAACCAAGAAGCTCTTTTCCTGCTAGGTCAGTGATGGTTAACCTTTTTCGTCACCGTGTGCCGACCTGCATGCCGGAAATGGCATGCAGAACCATCCCGTGAGGAATGCGTGGCCTCGCTGGCCTTTGCGCGCATGAGAGCGCTGAAACCAGAAAGAGCAGTGTTCCATTGCACATGCGTGTGCCGGCACATGAACTTTTGGTTTCCGGCGTGGGCGCATGTCTCAAAAACAACTGGCCGTCATACACACACTTAATGGAAACCCGGAGGTTTGGGCTCCGGTACCTGCATGCGCAATGGAACGCTGCTCTTCCGGGTTTTGGTGCTCCTGCGCACATGAAGGCCAGCTGGCCGGTGCGCAGGTGTGCACAGGAATGCCGAAGAGGAGCCAGCCAGGCTACGCATCCCGTGTGGGATGGCTCTGTGTTCCGTTTCCAGCATGCGTGCCATAGGTTTGTCACCACAGCGCTAGGTCATTGGTATGAAAATGAAGTGATGTAAAGAACATCATTCATTTAATTCCTTTAGGCCAGTTTGCAGGGAAGGGCAACAGAACAGGCTGTGGGTGAAATGATAGTGACTAAATATCGAAATCAAATGTTCTCTCGTGCAATGACACATCTTTTGACATGATGGGGCATCCAACCAATTTGTAACTTTCCTAAGGCCGTGTTTGGTGATCTAAGACAGCTGCAGAATACCTGTGGCTCCTGGAAAAGTCATATTTCAACCCTTAAATGCACGGGTTTCAATGTTAGATTGCCAATCTGCTGACAATTACAAGAGCCAGCCCTGCACCGCTTAATGTATTTCAGTCCAACCGCAGAGCCTTGTCTTCTAAATTGAAGCTCGGCTTATTCTCTTCCTTGCTCAAGGACAGCAGTCGTCATTCAGATGCTTTTAAATAGTGCGGTCTTTTGGATTACAGACAGCATGTCAAGGCAGACTTATTAAATGGCAGTTTGTTATAAATTTGAAAATCGGCATGTAGGCTACAGGGAGATATATCATATTCTCTCGGCTGAGGAGCAGAATGGAGAGGCGAAAGGGGGGAGATATTGTGGAAACAGCAGCAGAATGTAGAAAGAGAAAAAGAGAAAAGAAAGAAAAAGGAAGGAAGATGGAAGGAAGGAAGGAAGGAATGAAGATGGTAGGAAGGAAGGAAATCTATGAAAAACTTGCAAAATTGAGAACATATATGATATAGAGGTTGGTAAATCCCTACCATCATTTTTTGTGGAATTGAATACATTGATATTAAGGATGGATGATTTTTTTTCTTATTTTCATTTTTAGTTCCGATTTTTTTCCTTCAGCTTCAGTTTGGAAAATTTATTGATTTTGGTTCTTTCCTTTTTTTTTTTCAATATATCCTTTCAGACCAACTAAATTGCTTACTGTTTCAGTATATTAAAACGTCTGTACATTTTGGGGGGAAATTTCTCCACACATGAATTTTTGGCTATAATTTTACAGAAATATATATATTTTCCTCAGCATTTTTCTTAATGGAATATGTTCACTGGCCAGAAGGTTCCTAACCATCAAATCTTTATTTTACGGTGACCAACCAGTTTGGTATAAGAAAATAACAATGCAAACGGAACAAATAGCCCAGGAACATTCAAATAAGAGATTAAGCTCAGAACCTGAATAATTCATCACTAACCTGATTCCTGAAGTGTCATTTGGCAGATCCGCATCACAAAATTTGGCCATGCTGAGTAGAACAGCTGTATCTGTCAATAAAAAGGAAGTGTAAAATTTATCAAATTACCTGATTTATTAGGGGTTTTTTTTGTAAAAAAAAATCAGTGTTATGAATGGTAGGATAAAATGAACTATCACAGAAAGCATAGTTCTGGATTTCACTCTCTCCTGAGTAATAAGGAAAGATTCAGTCTCCTATGGGGATATGGGGTAGTCCTCGACTTACAACAGTTTCGTTTAATGACTGTTTGAAGTTACAACTGAGTTATATTTATGATGGTTTCAGGATTCTGTGGTTATGCGATCCCCTTTTGCAACAAGCAAAATCAATGGGGAAGCCATATTCACTTAACAACCATGTTACTAACTTAACAACTGCAGTGATTCACTTAATAACTATGGCAAGGAAGGTCATAAAATGGAGCAAAACTCACCTAACAAATATTTCATTTAGCAACAGGAATCTTTGTCAGGGTTCCAAGTAAAGCCCCCAATGAAAGAAGAATCCGAGGCTTCCTCAAAGTTCCATTTTATTAGAGATGACATATTGGCACATCTGGGAAAACCCAAATCTGAAAGCTTCCAGGTTTTCTCCACCGAAACGAAAGTCAAAGAAAATGCCCCCCCCGTTGCCGTGGTGCAGGAAGCCACCTAGGCCACGCCCCCCATGGCCACGCCTACCCAGCAACCAGGCAGAGAACTGATTGCTAAAAATTTTCAATCCCATCCCTGGTTTAACCTGCCTGTGATTGGAACCTTCATTTCACTCCAGATTTTGAGAGTTAACCCAGGTTCATGTTTATTCTCGGGATCTATCTTACATTTGAACAGGAAGTTGCATTCGAACCTAGGATAATACATTGAGGCCACATTCCAACAAGTAACGACAGACAGGAAAAATGAAAAGGTCATGGCCAATAGAAAACTAATTCTGATTAAATGTTTTAATGAGCATAACATGGGTACATTGCCCTGAAGCCACATTATTCCTTCTGTACTTAAAAAAGTGTCTATTCTGTTGTTTACAAGGTTTTGGCAACTTGTAAAGGGTCTTCAGACGTAAAGGTTCCCCTTGCACATACTGTATGTACTAGTGATTCCTGACTCTAAGGGGTGGTGCTCATCTCAGTTTCAAAGCCGAAGAGCCCGCACTGTCAAAAGGCGTATCCGTGGTCATGTAGCCAGCATGAATAAAATGCTGAAGGCACACGGAACGCCGTTACCTTCCCACCAAAGATGGTTCCTATTTTTCTATTTGCATTTTTACATGCTTTCAAACTCCTAGGTTGGCAGAAGCAGGGACAAGTAATGGGGGCTCACTCAATTATGCGGCACTAGGGATTTGAACAGTTGAACTGCCAGCCTTTCTGATCGACAAGCTCAGCAACTTAGCCATTGAGCCATTGAGCCTTTTAGGGTCTTTAGAAGTTGGACCCAAATGTTTGAAATCATTTGAAGACCTCACATTACACACTCTACTTTTATGCATACTAAAAAGATGGCATTCTGGAACTAAAGTGATTGTCTTCCATTTCTTATCCACAGTATTTTTAATCCCCTCATTTTGGGCATGAGTTCCACCCTGTTCTTGACCATCGCAACGAAGACAATGAAGTACAGAACTGGGGACATCCTTGTCTCATTTTAAACAAAGTATGTAAGCAATACTTTTCAAAGCTAAAATCTAAATGCTAAGTAAGAGGAATCTTCCTTCATATTTTCTCATTTTTTTGTGTTCTCGTAATTTCGCATCATGCATCATCTCTAATTAGCTCAACAAAGCGTAGCACAGCAAATGGGCAATAATTCATCCTGATTTCCGTTTCCCAAACAACAGTCAATTAAAAAATACACAACAGTCTTTATTTTGGATCATCAGTGGGGAAAAAAATGAAATTAGCACAGCCAATGCATCTCTGTAAGCTCTAAGCTCATGGAGTGGGGCATGATACTTTGATGACTGCTCCTTCATCAAATGTCCAAGTATCCCTGTTTATGTGGGTATGGCTGCCATTTTGACTTTTGTGACCACTTATGTATACCCAGGTTTTGTAAGCGTTTGATAGGCTGTATCTTCCTGCCAAAAAATGAGGAAAAAACGATGACAAATGTGTAGCTGAGAAGTGATGGTAAAATGGAGTAAGAACTCATAATTTCTAAAGCAAGATTTGATTTGTTACCAATCACAGGGCCGAGATAGTCCTATTCCGTAGAAAGAATTGGCTCTTGAAAATGTTATCCATCAGCTTTTATATTGTAATTTTTATCTGTAATTTTTATCTTTAAGTACATTACTTCAGTTCTGTCAGAATTCCCAGGCTAGTTTTATTCTTTTATAGTTTCATCAGATAAGGATGAGCACATGATTAAACTTTAACAGAATAACAGAGATGGACGGGACCTTGGAAGTCTTCTAGTTTTACCCCCTGCTCAAGCAGGAAACCCTATACCCTTTCAGACAAATGGTTGGTTCAAACTCTTCTTAAAAGGCTCCATTGATGGAGTACCCACAGCTTCTGGAGGCAAGCCGCTCCACTGTTAATTGTCCTCAATGTCAGGAAATGTCCCCTTAGTTCTAGGTTGGATATCTCCTTGACAAACTTCCACCCATTACTTCTTCTCCTGCCCTCAGGTGGTTTGTAGAATGGTTGCTAAGGGTGAAAATCAGGAAACCCAGGCAATTAAAATGAATATATAGGTTTATTGTATGCTAAAGCTCTCTATAACAGGGATATCAAACACATAGCCTGTGGGCCATATACGGCCTACAATGTGTTTGGATACAGCCTGCGGGGCCATCCTGAAAAATGTAAGGAGCTAGTCTGCATCATTTTGGCCTTGTCTACTCAATGAGGCATTGACCCACTCTACTCAGTGCAAAGAGGAAACATGCCAGCAGTTTGGGGAGTGGTGTCAACCTGGCCACACCCACTCATTTGGCCACACTAAGCCGGATGGCCACGCCCCCGAGGTCAATTACAGCCCTGATGCGGCCCTCAATGAAATTGAGTTTGACACCCCTTCTCTATAAGAATCTGAACTAGTCAATGAACTTCAAGGAGGGCTGGAATTAGATCTCTTGGGGCATGAAGGGATTTGAGACTGATAATGTCTTTGACCCAGGGGTGGGTTCCTGCCAGTTCTAACCTCTTCTATAGAAGAGGTTCCACAAATCTTCAGTGCCTTTTAGAACTGCTTCCTGCTCCCTCCCACTGCCCGTCCACACATCATCAAGATGAAGAGCGAGAGGAGGAATTCTGGGAGTTGAAGTCGACAAGTCTTAAAGCTGTCAAGTTTGAACACCCCTGGGGATATTTTTCTAAAGGGTTAGGGGTGCGAGGGTCTTGTAACTTGATAGCTTTAAGACTTGTATGCTTCAAATGCCAGAGTTTCTGAGCCAACATTTTGGTTGCTAAGCAAGAGCGTTTTTAAGTAAGTTTCACCACAGTTTACAAGTTGGACACTCTCACCTGGTCACATGGCCGGCAAGCCACTCCCACCCAGTCACATGGCCGGCAAGCCACTCACATAAAGCAGGCCACACCTACAGAAGAGGTTCTAAAAAATTTTGAAACCCACCACTGCTTTGACCCCTTCCTCAAGCTCAGCTTGGCCATCTAAAATAAGTTGATTACCTTCACCACTTCTAGCCTCCAAAGGAGGTTTTCAACTCTTCAGCTTTCCATTCCTAACACAATGCAGCCACGTATTGCTGCTCTTTTATTTTCCAACACTGTCGGTGGCAGTTTCCAACTTTGCTTTGTTCTATAATTAAATGGATCATAGGCCAGGAAAGCCACTAAAGAGACTTTTGGATTCTATGTGCCCTAGGCCCAGCCTAACTCAGTGATCATAGGAAGCTGCCTTGTGACTGGCATGAACACCACTGGTCCTTCCAGCAATGGTGAAATTCAATTTTTTTACTATCAGTTCTGTGGGCATGGCTTGGTGGGAAAGGTGTGGCTTGGTGGGCATGGCAGGGGAAGGATACTGCAAAATCTGCATTCCCACCCCACTCTGGGGCCAGCCAAACTACTCAAAATTTCTGCTACCGGTTCTCCAGAACCTGTCAGAACCTGCTGGATTTTGCTCCTGCCTTCCAGTTCAATAATTTTATTAAATTTATCAAGATATAAGATGCAAAAGACAATGAAAATAATGGGGAAGTGCAGGAGGAAAAAGGGCAGAGAGAGAGAAGTGTTGAGTAAAAGGGGAAAAAAGAAAGAACAAAACATTGATTTCCCACTCTTTTAGAATAAAGACAGTCACACTGCAGCCTCAACTTTTAACTTTTGCATACTCAAAACAATTAGCCACTTCTATAGCAACAAACCTTCAGACTCTTCTTAATGCAGCTGCTGTGGAATTGGGTGACGTGATCAATTTAAGGTAAACGCACAATAAATATTGACAATCCTGGAGTGGACAGAGATGAGATGAGGTTAACGTAACAGCTTATCCACTCCAATGACTATGGTTTAGCATGTATAGGTGCTCCTCGATTTAACAACCAAAACTGATCCCAGAATTTATGTTGCTAAGTGAGAAATTGGTTAAATGAGTTTTGCCTCGCTTTTCTTGACACATTTGTTAAGTGAATCGCTGCAGTTGTTAAATTAGTAACACGGTTGTTAAGTGAATCTGGCTTCCCCATCAACTTGCTTTTCAGAATGTTGGCAAAAGGGGATCCCTTGACTTTGGGACACAGGAACAATCATAAATATGAACCAGTTGCCAGACACCTGAATATAAAAAAGGAAGGTTCTACATTTAGGTAAGAAACACTAAATGCACAGGTACAGTATAGGTGGTACCTTGCTCAATAGTAGTAACTGTGTGAGGGATCTTGGAGTCCTAGTGGACAACGATTTAAATAGAAGCCAGCTGTGTGCAGCAGCTGCCAAAAAAGCCAACACAGTTCTAGGCTGCATAAACAGAGGGATAGAATCAAGTTCACGTGAAGTGCTAATACCACTTTACAAGGCCTTGGTAAGGCCACGCTTGGAATACGGCATTCAGTTTTGGTCGCCACGATGTAAAAAAGATGTGGAGACTCTAGAAAGAGTGCAGAGAAGAACAACAAAAATGATTAGGGGACTGGAGACTAAATCATATGTAGAATGGTTGCAGGAACTGGGTAGGTTTAGTTTAATGAAAAGAAGGATTAGGGGAGACATGATAGCAGTCTTCCAATATCTCAGGGGTTGCCACAAAGAAGAGGGAGTCAAGCTATTCTCCAAGGCACCTGAGTGTAGAACAAGAAGCAATGGGTGGAAACTAATCAAGGAGAGAAGCAACTTAGAATTGAGGAGAAATTTCCTGATAGTTAGAACAATTAATCAGTGGAACAGAAATTGCCTCCAGGAGTTGTGAATGCTCCAACTGGAAGTCTTTAAGAAGATGTTGGATAGCCATTTGTCTGAAGTGTTGTAGGGTTTCCTGCTTAGGCCTAGGACATTGCAATGGTCATAAGCATGAAGAATGGTCACAAGTCACTTTGTGCAATGCTGCTGTCACTTTGAATGGTCACTAAAGAAACTGTTGTAAGTCAAAAACTATCTGTATACAAATACTCTGGGATGTGCCTTCCCATTTTCCTTGCATATTCTCTATCTCCCTACTACAATAGCTTGAAAAAAATGCAAACATTCCTTATTTAATGGGTGGCTTTATTGTTGGATTCTTTGAATTGTACTACCAATCCATAAAAATAACATGTGTGCATATTATGTAGACAGAGAGTGAAGAGTAATTACAGAATATTTCCCTTTCAGATATGTTTCCCCCCCCCTTCCCTCTTATCAACAGTTGATGGCTGATTTTGCCCCGCAGCATAGCAGTAATTTATAACCTTAATTCATGTTTTATCCTTTCCTGATGTAACTGTGGGTGATCACATTATAACTGTCTAGTAATCTTAACGTATAAGTCCCACTAAGCCTTTACTTCACTCATATTTGGTGGCAAATGGTTCCATGTGTTAACTGCAACAGGAATTGTCTTTCATCTTTTGCAAACTGCTTGTTCTTCCTTTTGCAATGAGACAACCCATTCTTACTCTGTCAGGAGACAATCAGAATCCTCCACCTTGTCTCTATCTTCTATATATCCATTAAGTCACTTCAGCTTTTCAAATGTTTCAAAGCTCACTAAGTAGAAGTGGATTTGATTAAATTAAGCATTGATTTAGGTCCGTAGTTAACCAATATCTTAATTTTCTTTGTGTGTATTTATGTGTTTTTTTAAATGCCCTTTTTTGTATAATCTTCAAAAGAGGCAACACTGTTTCATCCAACTCTGGACCACAAGCAGAAGATGATAGAATACCACACATATTAGTATTTGTGGTTATTATTTTCAAATGCTGGCCTGTGTCTTGTATGCATGATGTGTCCTGATTGACCCTTGCAAGATAAGGTTAGCTAGTCCATCAAGAATAAATTCAACTCCATCTGCTCTCCATAATAAAGTTGGCATTCAAAAGACTAAATATAATTCTGTGATCTGGTTTTCCCTTGGAATTGTGGCACAACTTTGTTGATGGCTGCTTCATGGTCTTCTCAAGGTTTGGGGGGAATGTGTGCATGCTCAGAAGATGTTCCTTCAAAGTAGCTGGTGGAATAAACTATTTCTAAAAATATAGATAGCAGGTCCTCCCTCCTTCCCTCCTTCCCCTTCCTTCCTTCCTTCCTTCCTTCCTCCCTTCCTCCCTTCCTTCCTTTTCCTTCCTTCGTCTTCCATCCATCCTTCCTTCCTTCTTCGGCATATATATTTATATGAGATGAAAATGATGGACATTTCATCACTATTTGCTGGAATTTGTTCTATGAGTTTATTTTTTAAAGAGAAATGTTGGCCTATTCTCCCAAGAGAAGCTAATGTTTACAGTGTCACAACTCTTAAGAATCACTGGTTATATAATTCTCTTAAAAATGTTCATTTTAATTTTTTTAAAATTTTGATGAGTTAAATTTTCACATTTGATTCAGCTGGTTAAAAGGAAAACTTGACTTCTCATCTAATGATGATTTGTCTATGCTATTTATATGTAAGAATTCTGATCATATGTCAATAATGTTTCCTTCATATTACCAAACACATAAAGGTGGAAAATGTAAAGAGGATTGTTAAAATAACAACATGCCACAGGGAAAAAAATTAAGCTAAAGAGCAAAGAGGAAGAAAGAAAAAAACAAAGAAGGAAAGAAAAAAAGAGAAAGAAAAAAAGAGAAAGAAAAAAAGAGAAAGAAAAAAGAGAAAGAAAAAAGAGAAAGAAAAAAGAGAAAGAAAAACAGAAGAAAGAAGGAAAGAAAGAAAGAAAGAGGAAGTGAAGGAAAGGAAGGAAAGGAGGAAGGAAGGAGGGGCAGAGGGAGGAGGAGGAAGAGAAGAAGAAGAAGAAGAAGAAGAAGAAGAAGAAGAAGAAGAAGAAGAAGAAGAAGAAGAAGAAGAAGAAGAAGAAGAAGAAGAAATAATGAAAAGAGTGCCTAAGACTTAATGAATCCAAACTAAACGCCTCTTCACCAAAATGTCAAACATTTCTTTTAGCACAAAACAAGGCTTAAAGATTTCTCTCCTTTTGTCTCTGGGTTAATTCCTTCAGTGGAGAGAGGGATTTTCTCTTGGGACTGTTACTGCACAAAGAGCCAAACAACGAATAAGCAAAGGCTCTCAAAGAGTGAGAGAATATAAATAAAATTCATGACTCCTTAAAGAGTTTGTGTTGAAAGAATGTGGAGGATTATTTACCATTAAAGGATAGACTGTGGAATACAGTTGCACTTGTAAAGAAGAAACAAATAAAAGGAGAGACACATCACAGTATTTAGCACGCAAAAAAATACCACTGCACCTGGATACTCTTGGTTAGTTAAGATTAGAAAGAGTTTGCTGTAACGCTGTGCACTTCTTAATTGCAAGTATTAATTCGTTATGAGCTAAACCATGTCCTCAACCATCATATGATACTAAGCCCCAAATGAATTCAATGGACTTTACTTCTGAATAGGTGCATTTATAACCCGGCTTCGTACTATGCAATTCAATAAGCTGGGCTAACATACAATTGGGAAGTTTGGGAATATAATTTATTTTATAAATTAGGACATCACACTATCCCTTTATGTAATTTCGTGGTGAATACATCCATTGCATTGGATGTTTTGTTTTATTTTTGTAGCCAAGGTTCAGGTCTTGTTTTTTTTAATGCAAATTCAAAGACATTTTGCAAATGAGCTACCAATTATGTTGTGAATGGGGACACACACACACACACAAATCTGCCCTTCTGTGGTTGTTTATTGCCCTCCACAAAATCTCCATTCTCTTTGAAAGCAGAATTTTCAGACAGTGTTGATATATTGAGGATTATTCCAGTTTTTCTAAGAAGTTGAGCAAAGAAGAATCTTCAATAATATCCTTCAAAACAGAGGGTTTTTTTAAAAAAATGTCTTCCTATTTATTTCCAAATTCAATCTTAATTGTTTCTTAGTTTAGTTTAGTTTAGTTTAGTTTCATTTACTTTAGTTTATTGTCATTGCACAACGTACAATGAAATTAAATGCCATCTTCAGTGTATGTTATAACAATAAAAATAAAAAAAACAAACACACATCTTCACATTCTATATAATTTAAATTGAAAACCAATATTGCATTAATATTGCACTATACCGTAGAATTCAATATAGTTGTTGCCTTAGGATAGAAGCTGTTTTTCAGCCTATCTGTCCTTGTTTTTATTATCCTGTACCATCTGTTAGATGGTAACAGTTCAAAAAAAAAAAAGGGTGCCCAGTATGAGATGGATCTTTAAGAATGTTTTGAACTTTCTTAAGGCAGTGGGAGCTATAAAACTCTTCCAAAAAGGGGAGAGGGCAACCAATGATCCACTGGGCATTGATGTTCACCCTGATTTGTCCTGCTAAAAAAAGAACATGTTGAGCTAATTGATTTAAACAATGATGCTTCTGAGCCCGTTTCCAGGTCATATTTGAACAAAAATTCAAATTAAAATCCAATATTAAAACTGAAACCCTGGTTGTTTCTGAAACTTTCCCACTAACATCCTTGGTGAGTTGAGGTTTTCCCAGAGAGACTCAAAGGAGACTAACCCTCTTTGAAAGAAAAACTCACAGAAACAGCTCCAAAAATTATTTGGCTGCACTCTTGTTCAGTGTAGTACTTTGTAAAGCGAATTAAATCGACAGGCACCCCTAAAAGTGAAACCATAAATGAGAAGCCCAATGAAACTCTGCATGCTTTGGAACTTCTCCCCCCCCCAAAAAAAAACATTTTATACATTTTAATCCATAGTCACATACTTTCCGATATTAACATTGCTTACAGTATATATTCTTATATATATATATATATATATATATATATATATATATATATATATATATATATATATATATATATATATATATATATATATATATATATATATATATATATCTGTTTTTATTTCTAGTTTGTTGATCTTCTTTCGTTATTAAGTTTCTAATTTCTGGACCTGTTATCTAGCTATTTATTCAATAAGTCCCATGTTGAGTAATATACTCTGTTTCCCCTTTATCTTTAAGTTCCATTGTTAACCTGTCCAATTCGGCACATACTAATATATTTTTTTATTACCATTTTATCTGTAGGTATACTTCCGTTTTTCCAATTTTGTGCATATGTAATCCTAGCTGCGGTTATTTCATGTAACATTAAGATATGATTCTTTTATTGTATTTCCCTGGTTTTTGCCATTCTTGCTGGTGGCAAGTGCCATCTGTAAAACATTTTGTGTACAGATTTTCTTTGTATGCTGTTGACATTGTTAATGTGTAATTCCCCCCCCCACACACAATTTTTGCCAATTATCTAATTCTATACTTATACTTCTTGAAGGGGTTTTAAAGAAATAAATTGACTAGCGATATAGAGATTTCCAGTTCTCCTAATTCATCACGCTGGAAATTTCCAAACAAGACATGTAAAGAATGAGGAATGCTCTGCCACCCCTTGAATTTAATCTCTCCAGAAAAAAAAACCAGCTTCTCACAACAAATATGAATTTGTACCAGTGAAAGAGGCAAGTCGAAGCAGAATATTTTCTGCTTCTCCTATCAAAAAAATAAAGAAGCATCCTGCCTCGCACACAGACACACATCTGTAAGGTTAACAAACTCTTACAGCTATTTTAGGAAATTAAAAATAATCCATCTTTTTAATAAAGTACTTTAATACTCCAAGACTGTAGAACTAAAATGAACACAATATTTTGAGACAACTTGGAAAATTGTGGCCAGTTCGGAAGAGTTTGGGCCAAGAGGTTTTTTAAAAAAAACATTTTATCTTATCAAGATAAACAAGAAGAAGGAAAATATTCTCTTGAGTCTATCTCAATGGCTACACACACTTGTAGATTTCTTGGCAGGCATACAGAAATGGTTTGCCATTGTCTTCCTCTGTCATTTTTTTTTTTTTTTTGACTTGTCTTAGTCTACAACCCTTGGATTTCCTAAGGATCTCGCAACTAAATAGTCATGTGTTCAAACTTGCTTAGATTTTTTTCAAAGTCAGTCAAGAGCTGTCGTCAGCTGAGGGAGACAATAATGGATGGTTATTTTAAAAACAGAAGAAGAAAAAGAATAGGTTAAAGAAGTTTTTGATTGCAATTATGCAATCGTTGGATTGGCTTTGCAATTTGGGAGCCTTGGTGATAAAGATAAGACAAAGAACGGGAGTTCAAGGGAATATAACAGAGATCCCTAACTGGTGGGATGTTTAAATATAAAGATTTGTCTTTGCAAAAAAAAAAAAAAAAAAGAATGTGCATTTTATGCAAATAGGCCCAGGAATTACACATCCGATAATGCAGCATTTGTGTCTAATTTGTGCACGTGCAAAAATGTTGGTGCAAGGACTCCACGCCTGCTTTGTAAATGTATATTTTCTTAACTCATTGGTTTGTCTGTCATCTGATAGATTTTCCCACCCTCTCTAATCCATCTGTCCTCCATCTATCAACAATGACTTAAAGAGGGAGCATACTTTAATGTAATGGGGGACAGCGTCATGCTTTCTTTCTTTTCTACGGTGGGCTTATTTCAGGCACCTTGGATAATAAGAATGGAATTTAAATGCCCAATGAGTTCCCCAACAAAGATTTGATTGAGTTTTTTGCTTGCCGTGTTTCAAGCATTCAGTTGCTGCTGATCGGTGAAGAACAACTGTCTGTCTTCTCTCTCTCCCTCCCTCTCCACCTCTCTCCCTTCCCTTTCCCTTCCCCTTCTCATCAAACTTTGCTACTAAGAAAACTTAGCTCCGTGAAAAAAGAATCCGAATTCCAGCTGGGCAGTTTTGAAAATAAGATGAAAAGTTAAGCAGGGAATTGGTGTGTATTTAGGGCTCAAAACACCTTGCCTTCTAAGAAATCTTGAAGGAGTTAATCCCTGCTCAAGATAATCCACTAAAGACATCTTTCATTATGATGTTAAAAGCAAGGATCAGTGGTGAGGGAGTATAACAATAGGACAGGGGTACTTTTCAACCCTCCTCCCTTCAGCCACATTCTTCCCCAGTTAGAAACAGAAACGGCTGTTATTCCAGGGCAGAAACAAGATAGGGGACTCTGTCCTCTCTTGGTGTTAAATATTCAGATCTAAGGAGCAATTGTATACTGTGTGGTTGTATAGAATAGCCCGAGCCACTGTATTAAGGAAAGCCTTCCCTAGTTGATAACTTGAGTTTTCCATTTTATGAAACGCCTGTGATTTCTTGGAGATAGCTTGTTTCCCCAAGACTTCAAACACAAATGCTACGGTTAACATTCTTATAATTGCTTATAATTCCCAGTTAAAGGGAATTCTGCTTCATCAAACTGTTAGGACTGTCTACCATACTACATTCTTTTTTTTAATTTTAACATTCTTTTTTATTTATTTTATTTCTTGTATTTATCAAATCTGTTAGCCATCCATCTCACGGTTCAAAATGACTTTTTATGCATTATTTTAATTCTAGTTTTAAACAAAATTATTGTAGGGTTTTAAATAAATTATTTTAGGGCTTTATTCAAAGAGGGAGGGCAAGTGTTGTAAGATGGTGCTGTAAACAACGTTGTAATTTTAATGCTCTCAATAGAGAAAATGCTTTATTTCAAAGGGAAGTTTTGATTTTTGAAAGTAGCATATAAATTGTCATATACAAGAATTGTTCACAATGCTATTGATTTTGCTAGGAACTTTCTTCCTTCTCCTTCTCTTGCTTCTTTTTCCTTCTTTTCCTTCTTCTTCTTCCTCCTCCTCTTCCTCCTCCCTCCTTTCTTCTTTATTCTTCCTTTTTCTTCCTTCTTCTCCTTCTCCATCTCCAGAGTAGCAGAACTCCAGGTAAGGATATGTAGATGGGTACTAATACACTCACATAATTATTTTATAAGGTTTATATAATTTTTTTTTAAAAAAAACAACAACAACAAAATATGCAGTCTTCAAGATAACTGTTGCCTTCCAAAAGTAGCTATTTCATAAATGTCTGGAAAAAGGACAGAACGAGAACTAGCTAAAAGAGCTTCCCAATAGGATGTTGTGATTGAGAAGATTGCATTCTGGTTGATGTGCTGTGGTTAACCTTCCTGGTTTTTCTGGTTTTAACCCAAAGGCTCTTTGGTCTTGGCAAATACTCCACTAGGAATTCATGAACTTGTCAGCATTTTGGATTGGATCCAGGAGCTCAGAAGTCAATGCTTCTTCACAAGACTTAAGGAATGTGTTTTGCACCATCTGCAGCTTCAAGAACATCTTCTTGGGTACCTTCATTAGCTTGCACTGCAGTAATCGAATCAAGGGAAACCTTTAGGGAATGGATCACTAAGGCTGGTCTATTCTGGCCATATGCAGATGATACATGGCAGAAAGTGAAGAGGAACTAAAGAGCCTCTTGATGTTGGTGAAGAAGGAGAGTGCAAAAGTTGCCTTGAAACTCAACATTAAGAAAACTAAGATCATGGCATCTGGCCCTCTCAATTCCTAGATGGGGAAGAAATGAAGGTAGTGGCATGTTTTATTTTCCTGAGCTCCAAGATCACCACAGATGGGGACTGCAACCAAGAAATTAAAAGACACTTGCTCCTGGGGAGCAAAGCTATGGAAAATCTAGACAGCAGACTAAAAAGCAGAGACATCACCCTGTCAACAAAAGTGCATCTAGTCAAGGCTATGGTTTTCCCAGTTGCAATCAATGGCTGTGAAAGTTGGACCATAAGGAAGGCTGAGCGCCAAAAAATGGAGGCCTTTGAACTCTGGTGCTGGAGAAGACTCCTGCGAGTCCCTTGGACTGCAAGGCTATCCAACTGGTCAGTCCTAGAGGAGATCAACCCTGATTGCTCTTTAGAAGGCCAGATCCTGAAGAGGAAACTCAAATATTTTGGCCACCTACTGAGAAGGAAGGATTCACTGGAGAAGAGCCTCATGCTGGGAATGATGGAGGGCAAAAGAAGAAGGGATGACACAGAATGAGGTCGCTGGATGGAGTCACTGAAGCAGCGGGCGGGAGCTTTAATGGACTCCAGAGGATGGTAGAGGACAGGAAGGCCTGGAGGAACGTGGTCCATCAGTCGCGATGGGTTGGGCATGACTTTGCAACTAACAACAACATTCTGGTCCAGGTTGCTCCATAACTTAATATGCCAACCCAATCTGGGCACTCAGAGTTAAGGAGGCCCTTCCTAATTCCTAGGCTTCAAAACTGCCCTCTCTGGATTCAGCATCAGCATGCTGGCTATCATCCTTTGGGCATCTGTCCAGCCTCTCTGAGTTTCAGATAGAAAGAAGAAATAAAACCAACTTTGGTTCACATACGGGTGGGGGGAAGGATGCAGGAGAGCAGTGGTGGGTTCCTACCAGTTCAGCTGAACCAGTAGAGGTTTGGTGGCCTGGATCGCTGGAATCAGCAGCAACCCAGGCCTGCCACACCCCCAAACTGGTTCTCCTACGGCACCACCATCTTGATTTTCAGTTCTGTGCATGCACAGAACAATTTTTTCATTGCACAAATTTATTTTTTTCATTTTTTAATGTTTTGTGCATGGGCAGACTTATTTATGTGCAAATGTGTGCATAATGTGTTGGCATGCATGTGAGTGAAGCGAGAGCATGCACACAAAATTTTTGCGGGCACCAAACCGGCAGTAATGCTGGCAGCGATACACCCCTGAGTGGGAGAAAGGTGAACTAAAGTCATTGACTATAGATGTACCAAAGTTTCCTGAACCCAAAAGAAATTTCAGACGTCAGAAAATCCCTTCCTATAAAACAAGATTATATGGTTTGTTTGTTTTTAATTATTTGTTTTCTTCTGAGTTTAACCAGTTGGACTGTGAAGTAGAAGGCAAAGTGTATTTCTATCTTTTCGGAAGGCATTGCCACTCTTTTCCTGTTTCATATGGAATCCTGTGTATCCATTTCAGGTTTTTTAAAAGCTTTGCTGCACCCCAGCACTATTTTAAAACTAATTAGGGAAGTAGAATGTCTTTAACTCGTGTTTAACATCATATCCCATTTCATGATACAATACAACAGTTGAATGATAGATGATAGATAGATAGATAGATAGATAGATAGATAGATAGATAGATAGATAGATAGATAGATAGATAGATCAGGGACGTGCAGTCACTAGAGGCAAGGGAGGCGGGGTCTCACCAGTCTCCTCAGGGAAAGGAAAGAATTTTAAATACTTTTTAAAAAATAATTAAAGCCAGGGTAGTTGCTACCAGATTTCAAGTCACAGTGGCTTGGTGTCTGCTCTCAGTATTAACTAGGAGGAGGCCAGAGAACTCGGGGCCTCCTTTGCATAAGGAATTTTTCACCTTTTAAAAGTTAAGAAAGAGTTAAAAAGCAAAAAATTCCATATGCAAAGGAGGCACTGATTCTCCCGCCTCCTGATCGGGGAGCAGCGAATCATGCCTTATGAGCACACTTACGTTGAGCATGCTTACGTTGGGCGGACAAGAGGAGAGTTGAGAGAGTTTCCACAGCTGGAAAAGGTATGTGGATCGGATGGAGGCGGGGGGATTCAAATTTATTGTAATTAAATATGTAATTTTTTTATTGTGGAGTGTATGTGTGTGTGTTTCTTCACAGCGGTCCGGTAGGGTTGGAGGAGGCGGGGGTGTGTGAGGTGGCAGAGCGCGGAGGCGGCAGGGACGTTCTCGCCGCTGTGTCCCAACAGGCCAGGCTTCTCGTGTTTATGTCCGCCATAAACGTGAGATGCCTGGCCTGTTGGACACAGTGGTGGCGGGGGGAGGAATGGGCTGGGTGGGCGAGGAGAACGAGCGGGGAGGACGAGGACGAGGAGGAGAAGAGCGGTGAGTCCAGGTAGGGAGCAGGTCGGGCGGGCGGTGGGTGGGCTGGCTGGCTTCAGGCCGGGGCAGCAGGATTGTTCGTTGGAGGAGGCGGGGAGGGGGCAAGGTGGTGGAGAGCTACGGCAGCGAGAAGCAACACCCCCGCTGCTGTGTCCGACAGGTGTCTCGCGTTTATGTCTGCCATAAACGCGAGACGCCTGTCGGACACAGCAGCGGGGATGTTGCTTCTCGCTGCTGCTGCGGTCTTGCCTCACCAACGGAAACCCTCACCGCACGTCACTGAGATAGATAGATAGATAGATAGATAGATAGATAGATAGATAGATAGATAGATAGATAGATAGATAGATACAGTGGTGGTATTCAGCCAGTTCAGACTGGTTTGGGCAAACCAGTAGTGGCAACCTGCAGGTGGGGCCGCCCACTCGCCCCAGTGCTATGCTGTCCTATTTAGCCATGTTTTCTAAGCTGCATGCGAGCAAATCACACATTTTCGATATGTGGCGAACGTGGTAAAATTATGTGAAACCCACCTCTGGACAGATAGAAAGATAGAAAGATAGAAAGATAGAAAGATAGAAAGATAGAAAGATAGAAAGATAGAAAGATAGAAAGATAGAAAGATAGAAAGATAGAAAGATAGAAAGATAGAAAGATAGAAAGATAGAAAGATAGAAAGATAGAAAGATGATAGAAAGATAGAAAGATAGAAAGATAGAAAGATAGAAAGATAGAAAGATAGAAAGATAGAAAGATAGAAAGATGGAAAGATGGAAAGATAGAAAGATAGAAAGATAGAAAGATAGAAGGATAGAAAGATAGAACGATAGAACGATAGAACGATAGAACGATAGAACGATAGAACGATAGAAAGATAGAAAGATAGAAAGATAGATGATAGATATATATGATAGATAGATGATAGATAATAACAATAGATAGATAGATATGATAGATAGGTGATAGATGATAGATGATAGATGATAACAATAAATAGATAGATAGATAGATAGAAAGATAGATAGGTGATAGATGATAACAGATAGGTAGATAGACACATGATAGACAGGCAGACAGGTAGGTAGGTAGGTAGATGATAGATGATGAGACAGACAGACAGAGAGATAGATATGGAGGAAGAAAAAGTATATATATATACTTTTGATATGCTGATAACGGAGGACAACCTGTAGCTTAGTGGTTAATACATCTGCCTAATATGCAATACAGCCCAGGTTCGAATCCCAGTAAGGGTATGGCTAGCTGATGAGAACTAAATAGCTTGAAATAGATCTATATTAGTCTCCCTTTATTTATTTATCAGCACAAACACAACACACACACACACACACACACACACACACACACACATGCTCTATCTATATAAGAATATGTACAAACACACACACACACACACTATTGTATAATGAAATGGGATATTCTATGAAGGACAGGTCAAAGGTATTTTACTTCTCTAATTTTAAAATAATGCTAGAGGTGAACAAAGTCACATCAATTTTCCTGAGTGGGAGGGAATATAAATTAAGATTTTTTTAAAACATAGCAAAGTTTTTTAAAAAAAAAAACCTGAAATGGATCCTTCTTAGCTTTTCAGTCACTTCAATTGCGATTCAAGCAGTTCACTATTGTTGTCCCCCCTTGCACACTCTCAACGAACTCTTGTCTGTTTCAACTTTCTTTTGGTTCTGAAAATGCCTTGAAGTTTCCGCCTTCCTTGCTGAAGAAAACAGCGACTGCTTGCTTATTTAGGCGGTGTTCTTGTATCTACCATGATCAATTAATCCCATCTTCTTAGCCCAGGTGTCCGTTTCCCCCCCCTTTCAGCCTCTCCAAAGGTCATTCATTTATTGCCATTTGGCAATAGAAGAGAGGAACAGCAGCACCACGATGATCCTCTTTGGGTTTGAAAGAAGAATGCCCCTCCATCCAGTCCCTCTTCATCTTCTTAGATGAAGCAATAACTCAGCCGCCTGATTATCCTAATTAAAGATCCATTTGAGGATCAGCCTGTAGTGCTGAGAATCAGTGGCCATTTATTTATGAATGATGGTCAGAGAAGTGGGTGTACACGGATGCACAATTTGTGAGATGAAGCGAGGGAGGAGGAAAGAACCCATCGAGAGCGATGGGGTGGAAAGTTGGATCTTAAGGAAGCAAGACAGGATGAACATCAACTACTTGGTGCTGTGATGCTGGTGCGGAACTTTCTCCAAAGGAGAATGAGTACTGGAGAAGTTGGAAAAAGCTCTCACATATTCCTTTTATTTGTTTATTTATTTATATTTATTTATTTACTTGTCAACAAGTACAAGGAAACAAGTATGAAAAGACATGGAAAAATGGCACAAATAAATGGATATAAACAAGCAAAACATAGCCATACACACATAAAAAGAGTGCATATAAATGGGACAGTAGGACAGGGACAGTAGGCACGCTGGTGCGCTTATGCATGCCCTCTTAGGGGCTTCTTAAGAAATGTGTAAGGCCCACAGTAGACAGCTGAAGGCAGGGGTGTCCAAACCTGGGAACTTTAAGACTTGTGGACTTCAATTCCCAGAATTCCCTGGCTGGGGAATTCTGGGAGTTGAAGTCCGCAAGTCTTAAATTTCCCAAGTTTGGACACCCCTGTCTTAAGGTAAAAGGTATGGGGCTTGGAGAACAAAGGTGACCAACCAGCAATACTGGAGTGTAATACCACTGACATGTCACTGGAAGACAAAATCACAAAATTGCATCTCACTTATTTTGGCTATGTCACGTGATGGAATTCATTGGAGAAAGCAATTAAGCTTGGAAGAGTTAGCATTAAAAGGAAATCAGGCCACCCAAGAACACAATGGCTGGACACCCTCAAAGCAGACACCAGCCAGAACAAGAACAACTCAAAGAAGAAGTGCAAGATTGGAAGAGGTGGAGAGACCTAGCCCAGAGAATCATCAAGAGTTGGAGACGATTGAATGGAGAACATCATCATCACCACCAGCATAAAGATGGTCCCAGTCAAAGGGTAGGAATACTGAATTGACACTCCTGTAACTTCAGTTGGATTAATGTCAGCCAGCTGCCTAGCATTGTTTTCTGTCTGTTGCCTCCTTCTTCTTTCCCTAGTTTGAGTAGAAGTGAGAATGGTCAACTTAAAATTTGATCTGGTCTTGGGCTCTCTAGTAAATTGTTTATTAATCAGTTGAAATCTATCTGGTTAAATTATTTTATTTTATTATTATTATTTAAATTCTTTTTCTTTATTTTTTAATTTATTTTATTATTTTATTTATTATTATTTATTTATTTTACTTTATTTTTTATTTTATTATTTTATTTCATTTTACTTTATTTCATTTTACTTTATTTTTTATTTCATTTCATTTATTATTTTATTATTTTATTATTTTATTATTTTATTCTATTTCTATTTCTATTCCTATTCCTATTCCTATTCCTATTCCTATTCCTATTCCTATTCCTATTCCTATTCCTCTCCATTCCATTCCATGTTCTATTTTGTTCTATATTTACATTCCATTCTATTCTACATTTTATTCTACATTCTATTATTCTATTCTATTCTATTCTATTCTATTCTATTCTATTCTACTCTACTCTACTCTATTCTATTCTAAATTTTATTTAGTTTAGTTTAGCTTAGCTTAGTTCAGTTTATTGGTGAGAAGGCTTGCAAAGAATCCAGCATTTACATAAACATGTTGCTGATACAGAATAAATATTGATGTAATAACATTTCTCCTTAAAATATTTACAACAAGCTAGAAAGATTTCTTTACCTTTTACAGATTACCTGACATATTTTCTGCATAAATGCCAAATCTCCTTCTCTGCTTTCTTTATCACGTTATTACAATTTAAGGACTAGATTCTGTGAAGGTTGTGCTCAATTGCTCCCACAAAAATGTGTGGGTTTATCTGCAGTGTTTTCTTTATTTGAAAAAATAAACCCCTTCTATCGGAAATTGATGTAGAAACAGGATGAATCAAATTGACGGTGTGATTACAAAGCAATTAGAGATGCTGAAAGTGTCATTTTGTCCTGTCCTACTTTTTGGCAGTGTGTAGCCATTTTGTTCAATTATTTCCTTGTAAACAAGACAAACAAATATATGGAAAACAGCTTATAGGCTTACTAAACAATTTAAAGGCCATAGAACTGAATGCCTCTAAGCTTGATTAGCGTGTGCCATTGCATAAAACAGTGAAAGAATATGAATTTAGTACATGCAGTACAAATCTCAAAATTTGCATGAAATCTGCATGCCAATTTTCTTTCCCAGAAATTGTACTGAAATTCTTGCTCTGGAACAACAATGCCCTAATGGATGAAGAGACAGGTTGATATCCTACCTGTGCAGAGTCTATCACTCTGTGGCAAAGAAGTGAGCACATTTTTTAAGACTTAAAACAATCCTAAGCTTATTGATAAATATTAGATTTTGTTCAACTTAGTTTAATTTTATTTATGGTTAAAAGGCTCCAAAGTATATTACTAAATAGAAACTAAACTTGGCATTGGGTAAAGCAGTTTAGCAAGTAAACTATTTAATAAATCTTACCTAATAGACTCATTGATTTGTTACTAAAAGCTTTGTTTTTGTAGCCATGGTTAAAAATCTGCCACTGTAATCTTGGGATTTTTCCAAGTAAACTTTACAAGTGCAATGTAAACTTTTACATACTTAGAAGTAGCTGTTTCTGGCATAGATTTTAAAAGACTGTGGGCCACATAACCTCTATCCAAGATATTTGTAAAATTCACAATACAATAGCTATTAAATTTTGTGCTCACATAGAAATGTGGCTTATGGGTGGCATGAAATTACACTTGCTTTTGTATATTTTTAAAACTTTCTCCAAATTACAAGTATTGGAAAACATCAAGAATGTCATGGCGAATTCTGGATTGCCTTCTTTCAGGATGTACATGTGCATATTACATCTGAACAGAACTAGCAATGTTTGCGCCAGGTTAGCCTGAAAATTCCTGGAAACTTCAGTGTTGTCGCTGCAAAGCTAACTAGGACAAAGACCCAGAATCACACCATTATCTTTGTTATTATCTGTTTTATAATATATTTATTTATTTATTATAATTATCACAATTGTATCACAGCGGTCAGTTGTTTCACCGGATTTGGCCCCACCCAGGGGCCTAGGATGTCATAACGTATTTTCCTAATATGCGTGCGTATCCAAGCAGTGCGGCTTTTTGCATTTGACTGATGGTGGTTTTGTCAATTTTTAACTGTTTTAAATGTAATTCCAGTGCTTTTGGAATAGCACCCAGTGTGCCGATTACCACTGGAATTACCACTCCTGGTTTGTGCCATAATTGTTGTATTTCGATTTTTAAATCCTGGTATTTCTCGATTTTTTCATGTTCTTTCTCGTCAACCCTGCTTTCACCTGGTATTGCGATGTCTATGATTGTAACCTTATTTTTCTCAACCAGTGTGATGTCTGGTGTATAATGTTTATTATTGTTATTGTTATTGTTATTGTTATTGAATAGTTCCTTTGTGAGCCCATGGTTGTCTCAAGGTGCTTTTTTAAAGAGCAATTGGACTTTATTTTCCTTGAAGACATTTTGCTTCTCATCTAAGTAGCTTCAGAACTGAAACATCAGAACTGAAGAAGCTTCTTGGATGAGAAGCAAAACGTCTTCAAAGGAGAAAACCAAAGTCCATTTACTTTTTGAAAAAACATCTTTGGGACGTCTGGTTATAACTTTACAGCTTTGGAAGTAAAACGGGGTTACTTAAAGTCCACCATCTTCTATGTGAGTCTGATTATCCTTTCAAATTTCTTCTTTCAACTTCTTTTTCTCTTCTCTAATCGTTTTCCACATCATTCAATCTTTTATTTATGTTGGGGTACCAAAGCAACACTTTAACACACATGCAACTGCTAACTGCTCATTGTGTGCAATTGTGTGCTTGCTCCTCAAAAGGTAAGTTTGCAACCTTGTTGTTGTTGTTGTTTTGTTGTCATCTGACTATTTCCTGAGCTTTTTAACCAGTATCCTCTTTGAGAAAGAAGGGGGAAAGGTAACAAAAATAATGCTAATAGGCATGACATTTCTGCATTGATGGCCATCAAATTTACCATCACAATAGCTAAATTACTTTTGCTTTGGTAGAGTCTGCATAACAAAATGATTTTCATCCCTTGTAGCCGCACCATATACATGGTTAATGAACAGCTTTTGATGCATCTTATTTTATACCAATTAATCTCCGTGTCTCAACATTTTATTTCACTAGTGCATGACATGGGTGCATCATTCTCCTGCGCCTTCCGTTCTGAAGTCTGATAAAACTAATAATCCCAAACTGCCAGAGGTGGAACATAAAAATGGGTGAAATGGTTTTCATCTTAATTGGATATGAACATCCTATCTCTAATAACCCCGGGATACTTCTAATTGGTGTTTTCTTTATTTTCTCTTTCTTCTTTGGGTTTAAATCGTTATTTTCATTGATCAGCCTTAATACTCCTCTCCCCAGATGGTGAAATATGAAGCAGGTAATCGGTGGAGTTTCAGCTTAATGAAGGCAGAATATTTATTGGCAACGTTGCTCATAAAAGAGAGATTATGTTTGCAAGTTTGACTAAGACGGGATATTGATTGACGCCATGCCTAGAGATGTCTTGAAAGTTGGTTCTGTTCGCTGCCCTGAAACTCACCCCGGGCCACCAACTTCTCAATTTTCAGACTTTTCAAGAGACAATGGCTCCCATTGTTGGGTATCATATTGTCATTTTATTGCTTACAGCTACAGGGTGGAATCACTTGTCTGGTTATGCATTTTTTCTACCACATTTCTCGTTTCGCCCTTATTAATGTACAGAATGAAGGGGGGGGGGATTCCACATTTCTCTTGTTTTCTTATCACATAAAGCAGTGATTCCAAAAAGATTGCAGCAACGAAGACATTATGGGGGACTGAGAGTCAAATACGCAAGCAACATTGACAATAAAGTGATAACTACAAAATGCAACTAAAAGTCAAAAAAGGCTTATAAAAAAACCCAGAACTTGACTGCGGAAACTCTGGATGAGTCACTGTGCATGTGAACTGTGATTCAGTCATATTCCTGGATTGAGCATTCCGTTGAGAATATTGCATAATTCGTTTTAATACATACCATAAAAGTGAATTGTTTTAGAATTATGTTTTCCTCTGTAATCTCACTTTAGAAAAAAAAAACCTTCTCAACATTTACACACAATTTAAGCATTCTCACATGGTTTTAAAGAAATCCTTCCAGTTGTATTTTTTTAAAAAAAGTTTTAAACCATTCTTCTTAATCTATGGGTTGTTTTTTTTTTTTAAAAAAAATCTTCCTCTGCTTTTTGGAATTTCTGAGATTTTGATGCTGATAAGTATTTATGAGAGGGACCTAGTGGCTCAGTAGCTAAGACACTGAGCTTGTTGATCAGCAGTTAGGCGGTTCGGAATCCCTAGCACCATGTAACGGAGTGAACTCCCGTTACTTGTCCCAGCTTCTACCAACCTAGCAGTTCGAAAGCACATAAAAAACGCAAGTAGAAAAATAGGAACCACTTTTGGTGGGAAGGTAACAATGTTCCATGCACCTTCGGCATTTAGTTATGCCAGCCACATGACCATGGAGACATCTTCAAACAGTGCTGGCTCTTCGACTTTGAAATGGAGATGATCACCACCCCCTAGAGTTGGGAATGCGTAGCACATATGTGTGAGGGGAACCCTCACCTTTACCTTTTAAGTATTTATGATAGAGATACCTTGGTACTCAATTGCTTTGAAACTCTTCAAATTTGGTACTCAATGCATTTTGATGCAAAATTTTTGCCCCAGTACTCATCGTTTGTTTGGTACTCAATGCACAGTCTCGGTGGCCTTTTGACTCACTACATTATTTCTTATGGGAAAAAATTTGTTTGGTACTCATTGTTTTTGGTACCAATTAACAATGAGTACTGAAGTATCAGTGTTTTTTATGAGCATCTTGCCAATAAATATTCTGCCATCGTTAAACTGAAATTCAATTTCATATTCATTGACTGGTCCTGCTTGTGGAAAATCACTCTCAACTATGCCCAGAAAGGCAAAAGGAACATCATCATCATTATCATCAACAACAACAACAAAATTCTGGTTGTTTCAGCACTAAATCTAGACCAGGGCTGTCAAACATAGTGAGAACAATCAACCAACCATAAGAAGTTGCCATTTGGAAGTTGTGGGAGGTTCATCATTGGAAGGTTTCAAGAAGAGATTGGATTGCCATTTGTCAGAAAGGGTGTAGGATCTAATGCTTGTGTGGGGAGTAGGCCTAGATGACCTATAAGGCCCATTCCAGCTCTGTTAACCTGTGTCAAGGTGGCTGCAGAGTAATGGAAAGAGTTAATAGAAAATACTACCATCTGTCAGGAGTGGAAGACCACGTCCCATGTGAAGGTTTATTTCTTCATAAATTAAACTGATTTATTGTTGTTGTTTTTTTTTTAAAAAAACCCTATGAACAGGAATCTTCTCAACCAAGGCTAGCACCTGCTTGAAGTTTGAGACGGTCCATAGAATTCAAAGGAGTTTGCACTTAGTTTGTTTGTGGCTGTGTAGGGATTCTAGGCTGATTCCTCTTTTAACTCCACCTCCAGGTTCTCTGCCTCTTTCTCCTGTACTGATCCCCAGGCTGTGGCCCACAATTGGGCCGTGGCTTATTTGCAGCTGCCAGTGCGCATATGCATGCCATCACGCACATGCATGTGTGCACCATTCAACTTCCAGTTGAGCTGCATCTATATGTCTGTGTATGCCAGCCCTCTGCTCGTGTGACTTGTTTCTCCTCTCTCCACCCCAGTCAGACTGCCAAACCACAAATGTTGGGGACACACCACCCAGCATAAACAAACCATCAGTTTTATATTAAAAAGGTAAAGGTTCCCCTCGCATATATGTGCTAGTTGTGCTCATCTCCGTTTCAAAGCCGAAGAGCCAGCGTTGTCCGAAGACGTCTCTGTGGTCATGTGGCTGGCATGACTAAACACCAAAGGTGCACGGAACGCTGTTCACTTCCCACCAAAGGTGGTCCCTATTTTTCCACTTGCATTTTTTATGTACTTTTGAACTGCTAGGTTGGCAGAAGCTGGAACAAGTAACGGGAGCTCACTCCATTATGTGGTACTAGGGATTCGAACTGCCAAACTGCCGACCTTTCTGATCGACAAGCTCAGTGTCTTAGCAACTGAGCCACTGCGACCCTTTTAATTTAATATTAAAGTCATGCAAAATCAGCTTCAATTTCTCATTACAGCAATCTCCCATGACAACAATGTGCTACTGAAGCCGAAAAGAAGGTTTTGTGTGTATGCACGCACACACACACACACACACACACACACACACACACACACACACACCAGTAAGAAATGGGGGAAATATGAAAATGGGGAAAGGGACAGTCTGATACTGCCAATTAGCCATTTTTCTTCCAATGAAGTTCTTGTTGTGGAAAAAGAATAAGAATGTGGTTTTCTGTTGTCATAGCGAAGATATATTCTGTTGCAGACATAATTCATGGAGTTTATGATGAAGCATCCACAACTTCTAACCAGTGGCACAGCTTGAAGTTGCGGGTGCTTCATCAATGGAGGTTTTTAAGAAGGGCCTGGGCCATTTGTCTGGAATGATATAGGACCCCCTGCTTGAGCAGGGGGTTGGACTAGAAGACCTCCAAGGTCCCTTCCAGCTCCATTCTGATTGTAATTGTAATGACCTTCATATAACCTATTCTGATGAAATTCAGATTTCTTTCTTCCTCATCCTCCTCATTCCTTGCAAAGTATCTATATAATAATAGAGGTAATGAAATCTTTACTGACATGCTGACAATATTACACAATACACTTAAAAGATTAAAAATGGGTCAGCATAAATTAGCATGGCTGTTTCTCTTGCATTGAATGTTGCTTTCTGTCCTAATCACTTAAGAGCTGTTGCACCCTGAATTAAATTTGTATGCATTTTCCATTCTAACACCTTGATGATAGAAGAACTCAAAAATGCTACTGGACATTGTCGTCCATTTCAGATGCGATTCAGAAATTCGGGAGAATTCTTGGATTCACAAGGCTGATTGGGAGGCACCCAGACCAGTATGTCATGCTGAGACACAATGGGAAGACTCTTCTAAATATGTGTAATTCTTTTTTTTAATTACGCATGGAATAAATGAGTGAGCCATTCATTGCTTCTAGTGTAGAATTATTTCCAAAAGAAATGGAAATATTGATCCTTTCTCTCTCTCTCTATTCTACCCTACCCTATCATTCTCTCCCTCTCTCTCTCAGTGCCTGTGTGTGTTTGTGTATCACTTGCCAAGGTCTTTTCAAATCAGGCTGTGAAAAATTAGGAAGTGATTTGGTGTCACAAGTTGCAAGCATGAAAAGTTTGACCCTCTGGCTGTGCACCTGCTTTTGACTGTTGAAAAAGAAAATCTCCAGCCTTCATGGGTTCCCCACTCAAAATCATCTTTGTTCCACTCTCACTCACTTACCCATATCACCCACCGGGAGGGAGGGAGGTAGAAATATACATATACATATACATATACATATACATATACATATACATATACATATACATATACATATACATATACATATACATATACATATACATATACATATACATATACATATACATATACATATACATATATATACACACACACATATATGATAGATAGATAGATAGATAGATAGATAGATAGATAGATAGATAGATAGATAGATAGATAGATAGAAAGGTATGTATGTATGTATGTATGTATGTAGGTAGGTAGGTAGGTAGGTAGGTAGGTAGGTAGGTAGGTAGGTAGGTAGATAGATAGATAGATAGATAGATAGATAGATAGATAGATAGATAGATAGATAGATAGATAGATAGATAGATAGATTATATAGATATAGCTAGAAAGAGAGAGATGATAGACGATAGACAGACAGACAGACAGACAAATATCTAGCTAGCTAGCTAGAGATATAATAGATATAGACAGAAAGAGAGAGAGACAGAGAGAGACAGACAGACAGACAGATGGAATGATAGAGGATAGATAGATGATAGATAGATAGATAGATAGATAGATAGATAGATAGATAGATAGATAGATAGAGATAGATAGATAGATAGATGATAGAAGATAGATGATAGATGATAGATGATAGATAGATAGATAGATAGATAGAGATAGAGATAATAGATATAGATAGAAAGAGAAATGATAGAAGATAGACAGACAGACAGAGACAGAGATAGATAGATAGATAGATAGATAGATAGATAGATAGATAGGCAGACAGAGACAGACAGAAAGAAAGAAAGACAGACAGACAGAAAGACAGACAGACAGACAGACAGACAGACAGACAGATAGATCCTAGATATAGCTAGAAAGAGAGAGAGATATGGATGGATGGATAGATTATAGATAAATATAGATATAGATAGAAAGAAAGAGAGGTGATAGAAGATAGAAGATAGATGGATGGATGGATGGATGGATGGATGGATGGATGGATGGATATTTTAAAAAGAACCCTCGTGTCTGATTTATATTTACATATGAGACAATTAAAGGGACAATACCTGGAGTGTAAGTGAGGGGAGATCAAAGGGCTCCGAAAGAAAGGGACTTTTATAATATCAAAGCTCCAGTGACATCACAATTGCCTTTTATGCTGAGGTAGATAATTGCATTTAATCGTCATTTGGAAAGATGCAGCCCGAAGTATCTTCCCGCCCCCATCCTCTGCCTTTTACAGGCCCAGTTCATAAATCCTTTAATGTATCATTTAATGAGTATATTTCTTGGCAGGAAGGAAGCCATGGCCTTTTCAACGGTTTCTCTGTGTAAACGATCTGAATAAATAGTTTAGTAATTAAAAGGGGACAGTCGTGAAAAGCCTACCAGGCGGCATTGTCCAATCTGCAAAGAACGGACATCCTGTTGCATAAAAAGGCCAAGAGGTGGGCAGATATTGTAGTCCAAGGCAAACTTTGAAAAAGGGTCAGGGGGAAAATATGAAAAGCATTAATGTCTATGGAGCATATGACGCAAAGAATTCTTGGTTTTCAATGATAGGTTGGTACATTGGTTGGTCCATGGTTTAGTATGCTGGGTAAGCATCATGCTTTGTTGTTGTTATCCTCCTCCTTCTCCTCCTCCTCCTCCTCCTCCTCCTCCTCCTCCTCCTCCTCCTCCTCCTCCCCCTCCTCCTCCTCCTCCTCCTCCTCCTCCTCCTCTTCTCCTTCTCCTTCTCCTTCTCCTTCTTCTGCTTCTGCTTCTTTTCTGCAGAGACAGCCAGATCTTTAGAGTAGATTTGGCATTTGTATCTACCTCTTGAGTTCCCAAAGACCTGGGATAGGGAGATGTTGTTTGATATGTGAAAGGTACATTGTAGGAGACCTTTCACATATCAAACAACAACATCTACCTAATAACAAATCAAGGAGAGAAGCAACCTGGAATTAAAGAGAAACTTCCTAACAGTGAGGACAATTAACAAGGGAACAGCTTGCCTTCAGATGTTGTGGGTGCTTTATCATTTGAGATTTTTAAGAAAAAATGGAGCTCATTCCATTACACGGTGCTAAGGATTTCTGATAAACAAGCTCAGTGTTTCAGCCACTGAGCCACCTTTTATGTGCTGTTAAGAGGGTGTCATCTCCTAGTAACCACATAGGTAGATTTTCTCCATGGTGAACATTCCATAACCTGGTCTTTCAGGTTTCCTAACAGTGCCCCCATCATCGCTGTAACCTGAGCCAGTGCATTTTGCTGCTGGTCCTCCTTATCTTTTATTTGCTTTCACCTTTCCAGCACTAAAGCTTTCACTAGCAAGTTGGGTATATGCAATAATAAACTGATTGATTGATCTGCCTTCAAAGTCAGTGTTGATTCTCAGCAACCAATAGGTAGATTTTCTTCACAATGATCTAACCTGGTCTTTCAACCGGGTCTTTCAAGGCTCTCCATGGAGCTTAACCTGGCCTTTTAAAAGACTACCAATAGGACCTATCCTGTTTTTCGGGTCTCCTAATGGTGACAATGTGAACATTATTTGCATATTGCCCCCACTGTTGTCTGGATTCTCATTTTCTTGACTTCAGAAGGTGGAAGGCTGAGTCAACCACAGTGGTGGGAATGAAATAATTTATCAACCGGGGCTCTGCTGGGTAGGCATGGCTTGGTCGTTATGTAAGTCTGTGGGCATGGCCAACTCAATGTCACTCAGGTGGATGGGCGCTTTGCCTTAGCTGTTACAATGTAACAAGGGTTAATCAGAGAGGCAGTTTCTGTAAGCAGGGCAATAAAGATCAGGCTAGAAACAACACCAGAATGTTTCCTTCCTGCCTTCCTTACAGGGTTAGCCCTGTAAAGTGGAAAAAAGATAAAATGAACTGGCTGAATCCCACCACTGCTCGAGCCCCATCAGAATCAAACTCCAGACTGTGGGCAGAGTATGCCTACAATAATGCATTTAACTCCTGCACCACAATAATCAATCAAAACCAAATTCCCAAAGGGCAATTGCTATATTCACATAACCAGATGATGATGATGATGTTGATGTTGTTGTTGTTGATGATGATGTACAAAGGTGTTTCAAGGTTCCCAATGGTGCCTAACCTAGTTTTCAAGTCTCCCAGTAGTGTTACGAATTAAGAGTTCCGGCCGGTAAAAGAATTGAAATTTTAAAATATTAACAAATGTAAAATTATTGGTTCCATTTTCATTTCATGTTATCAAAAGAAAGCAACCGGTTCATGAAGAGGAGAGATGCTTCTTTCAACTGAAGCTATTTTGCATACTGATTTGAGAGAAGATAGGCTTAGCAGTGGCTAAGACATTCAGCTTGTCGATCAGAAAGATTGCCCCTAGAGCCCCTAGTGCCACGTAACGGAGTGAGCCCCCGTCACTTGTCCCAGCTTCTGCCAACCTAGCAGTTCAAAAGCACAGAAAAATGCAAGTAGAAAAATAGGAACCACCTTTGTTGGGAAGGTCACAGTGTTCCATGCGCCTTTGGCATTGAGTCATACAGGCACATGACCATGGAGACGTCTTTGGACAGCGCTGGCTCTTCGCCTTTGAAACGGAGATGAGCACCGCCCCCTAGAGTCGGGAATGACTAGCACATATGTGCCAGCGGAACCTTTTCTTTACCTTTCAGGCTTAGCAAAGTGGCTGAAATGATCATTAAATAAATATATAAGAGAGCAATCTACCAAAACTTCCCACTTTCTATACCCATTATGGTAACCCGATTTGCTTAAAAGAGAGAGAGAAAGAAATGAGAGACATGAGGTTACTCTGGCAGGAAACCCTCCTGACAAACCCATTCTGCTTACTAATAGTTGTAATGCTATCAATATGTTTAGAAGTTACTGCCTTCCTTGGTGTCAAAGTCGGGAACATTTTCATACACTTTATTTGGCTGTGGAAGGGCATTGCTAACTTGGGAAAAGTGCAATTGTTGAAAGTTAATTGTGCTTTGATTGCATGTAAGTTTGGGGAAAAAGTGAATTTGGCAAGTTTGTATTAAAAGGCAAATAAATTAATATCTCCCTTATCCCTACTTCTGCTCTGAAAAGACCAGATGGTGTCCTATACATGTGTTCCATTGCACTTCTGACTTTCGGAAGGATGAATGGGATGTATCCTCATGTTTTATATTGATTGCTTCCTAGTATGATTTGATTGCTTATTTGTACCCTATGACTATCATTAAGTGTTGTTCCTTATGATTCGTGATGAATGTATCTTTTATTTTAAGTACACTGAGACCTTGTGCACCAAAGACAAATTCCTTGTGTGTCCAATCACATTTGGCCAATAAAGAATTCTATTCTATTCTATTCTATTCTATTCTATTCTATTCTATTCTATTCTATTCTATTCTATTCTATTCTATTCTATTCTATTCTATTCTATTCTATTCTATTCTATTCTATTCTTTTATTCTATGCTATGGCATGCCATGCAGTTCCCTTCCCTTCCTTTCCCTTCTTTTCCTTTCCTTTCCCTTCCCATCCCATCCCATCCCATCCCGTTCTATTCTATTCTATTCTATTCTATTCTATTCTATTCTATTCTATTCTATTCTATTACAATAAAATGCAAACCAAATACGTTTCTCTGCATCTCTAATCTTAAACAGTAGGGTGTAAACTGTAGAGATGGGAGAACTTGCAATTGAAGGATTGTCTAGGCCTTCTTGCTTTGTCAGGTCCTTCAGACTTTGTGGCTTGTGGAATTATAAAGACTGTCCTAATCATAGGAAAGAAGTCAAACTGATCTAAGAAAGCTCAACATGGCAAATTGTCCCATTCCACATGCTGAGATATAGACCCTTGCTACTGTGCGGTCATTTGTCAATTAGTCTAGAACAGTGTTTTTCAACCTTTTTTGTGCAAAGGCACACTTTTTTCATGAAAAAAATCACGAGGCACACCACCATTAGAAAATGTTAAAAAAAATTAACTCTGTGCCTATATTGACTATATATAAAGTAATTTTCCCACGGCACACCTTACACTATGTCACGGCACACTAGTGTGCCGCGGCACAGTGGTTGAAAAACACTGGTCTAGAATAAGATACTAGGAGATCTACTTTGTACAAGTTCAAAATGCAAGACCCCTCAGTTGTGGGGTCCTTTGTGCTCTCTGAACCTGGTTGTTTTCTTGCAGACATTTCCTAACCCATGCTAGGTAATTGTCAGGCCTGTAGTTATGTTCCTTTTAGGATCTTTGCCCTGCCACACTTTCTATTATTTCACTATGTTGTTTCATTAATGTAGTAGTTGGGAGGGGGGAGTGGAAAGGAATAGAATGGTGGAATGTGTTGTTGTCATTCTTTTCTAGAAGCCAAGGTCATCTTTTGTCTCCACACATCTGCACCTGAACGGAACCAGCTGGGTAGAAATGCCAGCGTGGCTGGAGAAGATTGGACCATGTGATGGATTTATGGGTGTGGGGATAAGATCATGAACTTTCAACTGGATGGAATCCCAGGAAGTTTTCAGATTTGGGATTCCACTGATGGTTGCCAACATGTCTATCTTATTAAATTGGAACTTTAAGGATAGCTCTGCCTTGGACTCTGATTTAATTCTGTATGATATTTGGAACGTGGACAGTAATAGCAATAGCACTTAGACTTATATACTGTGTCACAGTGCTTTACAGTAGACTCTAAGTGGTTTACAGAGTCAGCCTCTTGCCCCCAACAATCTGGATCCTCATTTTACCCACCTCAGAAGGAGGGAAGGCTGAGTCAACCTTGAGCTGGTCAGGATCAAACTCCATGCAGTGGGCAGAGTCAGCCTGCAATATTCCATTCTAACCACTGGGAAGGAAAGAAAGAAAGAAAGAAAGAAAGAAAGAAAGAAAGAAAGAAAGAAAGAAAGAAAGAGGGACGGACGGAGGGAGACAGACAGCAAAAGCACTTAGACTTACAGTATATACTGTTTCACAGTGTTTTACAACTCTCTCTAAGCAGTTTACAGAGTCAGCCTCTTGCCCCAACAATATGGGTCCTTATTTTACCAACTTTGGAAAGATGGAAGGCTGAATCAACCCTCACCTGGCCAGAATCAAACTCCTGGCAGTGCACAGAGTTAGCCTGCAATACTGCATTCTAACTACTACTGGGATAGGATAGGATAGGATAGGATAAGATAGGATAGGAGTATAAGTTTTAGAAATAATAGAAATAGAAATAGCACATATACCACTTTACACTGCTTTAGCCCTCTCTAAGCAGTTTGCAGAGTCAGCATACTGTCCCCCAACAATCTGGCTCCTCATTTACCCACCTCGGAAGGATGGAAGGCTGAGTCAACCTTGAGTCTGCTGAGATTTGAACCGTCAAATTGCAGGCAGCCGGCAGTCAGCAGAAGTAGCCTGCAGTACTGCACTCTAAGCACTGAGCCACTGTGGTCAAGAGAAAGATTAAGAGTGATATGATAACAGTTTTCCATTATTTGAGGGGCTGCTACAGAGAAGGGGGAGTCAGCTTATTCTCCAAAGTACCTGAGGGTTGGACAATAAGCAATGGGTGGAAGATCATTAAGGAGAGAGATCCACTTGAAAGTAAGGAGAAATGCTCTGATGGTGAGAACAATTAATCAGTGGGACAGCTTGCACCTTGAAGTTGTGGGTGCTTCATCGCTAACCATTTAAATATATTTCCACTCTTCATTTGCATTGTGCTACTTTCTGCCACCTTGCCATAAATAGAAATAGGATAAATAAATAAAAAAGCAGGGAGAGAAAATCAAGAATAAACAATCGAGAATAAATAAATGCCCTTCTTCTAGTGACAGTGCTATGGAGCAGTCCAAGAAATCAGTATATTAATAATAAATGAAAATATTTCTCTTTAATGTTGAGTTTGTATCCTTTCACCAATGGTGTGTATGTGTGTGACAAAGAAAGGGGGGGGAGAGAGAGAGAGAGAGAGAGAGAGAGACAGACAGACAGACAGACAGACACAGTGCAGCCCCAGCTTTTAGAACAGAAGGAAAATAAGAATTTAAAAGTAGAAAAGGAACATTTTGTCTCTTCTGCTATGTGTAGATGCCTCTCTCTACTTGAGGAGGGAGTAGAATGGATGAATAATCCAAGGGTCAGGCTTGGAGACTTTTGCCTCTGTCTATGCCATGTATTTATGAAATGTAAACTTGGAAGGTGGCCAAGCCCTTTGCATTTTAAGTGATTAACAAATGTTTTCCTTTGAGTGGACACCTCTCTGTCTAAATATATTTGCAAGAATGCAAAAAAGGCAACCAGGGATCTACAGAGCAGACCACAAGCATTTCCAGCGGAAATCTTTGCCAAGGATGGTGGGCTGTAGCTCCAGCCGCCTGTACCTAGTGCCAGCCGAATTGCAGTCTCCGACGGGCACCCTGCCAGCCGCAAAGTAGATACCCCGCTGTTTAACGACACTGGATTTACAGCTTCCCTGCCTATTGGTGCTATTTTGTGTAAATAAGGTTAACACTCCTTTTAAATTAAATACACCACCTGGTGACTCAATGGGTGACCTTGGCAACAAGAATTCACCTGGTGTCCAAAAAAAGGAGGGGGGGAGAAAGAAAGAAAGAAAGAAAGAAAGAAGAGAGAAAAGGAAAAAAGAAAAAGAGAAGGAAGGTAAGAAGGAAGGAGAAAAAGAAAGAAGAAAGAAAGAAAGAAAAAAGAAAAAGAAGGAAGGAGAGAGAAAAAGAAAGAGACAAGGAAGGAAGGAGAGAAGAAAGGAAGGAGATCAAGAAAGCAGGAGAGAAAAAGAAAACAGAAAGAAAGAGAAAGAAAGAAAGAAAGGAAAAAAGAAAGAGGAAGGAAAACAAGGAAAGATGGACAGGAGAAGGAAGGAGAGAGAGAAAGAAAGAAAAGAGAGAAAGGAAAAACAAAGAAAGATGGTCAGAAGAAGGAAGGAATGAGAGAAAGAGAGAGAGAGAGAAAGGGTGGAAAAGGGTGGAGAAGGAAGAATGTACATTTCCAGTCGCACACAGACACGCAAGCTTACTCCGGTGACAGCTGTCTTTGTGATATTGTTTTCCTGGCACATTTTTGTCTTTTTCTATTTTGTTTAATTTGGAAAGAGAGGTGCCAAGATTCAACCCGAGACATGCGAGAAAGGGCAACCTTTTAAGTGGCTGGACCAGTAAAGTCACATTTTGTTAGCTTATCATGTTTGGTCAAGCCAGAAAAGGGAGTTAAGGTTCAGATTCCAGCTGGTGTTGCCTCGCTGCAGAGGATTCTCCTGCCCAGAGGCTCCAGGGCAGGCGCCGAGGGCTGAGGGCTGAAAGCATGTTGGCAACCTCTCAAACTCAGCATTGACATTAGACATTCTCCTTTGAAAAGGAGGTGAATGTGTGACCAGGTTTAGGAGGCTGCATTTTAAAGAGTTGTGGAAGGGAGGGAGGGAGGGTGGAAGGAAAGGAAAGAAGGAAGGAAATTGAGATTGAGTGAAAGAAAGGGAGAGAGGAAGAAAGAAGGGAGGGAGGGAGGAAAAGAACAGAGGGAAAGAAGGAAGGAAGGAAGAAAGGAAGGAAGGGAAAGAAAATAAGAGAGGGAAAGAAGGGAGCGAGCAAGTGAATGAAGGAGGGAGGGAGGAAAGGAAAGAAGAAAGGAAATTGAGACATGGTGTGAAAGACAGGGAGAGGAAAAAGAAGGGAGGGGAGGGAGGGTGGAAGGACGAAATAAGAGGGAAAGAAAGAAGGAGGGAATGAAAGAAAGGAAGGAAAGGAAGGAAAAGGGAAGGAAAGGAAAGGAAAGGAGGAAGGAAATTGAAACATGGTGTGAAAGAAAGGGAGGGAGGGAAGGAGAGAGGGAGGGAGGAAAATAAGAGGGAAAGAGGGAAGGAAGGAAGAAAAATAACAGAAGGAAAGGAGGGAGGGAGGGAGGCTAACCAAATGGTACAAAACACTTAGCTTTTCAAATCTTTCTTCCTTTTGCATAAACTGGATCTCATGCTTTTCACTGTAAAGGCCATTTGTAAACCTGTGTGATGCAGCTTGTTTGACAGTTTTGGGAAGACTGCAGTTTATTACTACTGCTACTATTACTACACTACTACTCTTGCTATGATGCTAAGGGGTAGAGTGTGGGAAGATCCCATCACTACCTCCCAATCCCCCACTCCCCCAGATTACCAAGATTTTCTTTTGGGCTCTTGTTTCTAGGACTAAATAAATATTGATTTTCTCTCTAGATGTATAATGATATAACTATTTGAAAAGACTCGCATGCCTTTAAAAAAAGGTCTCTGCCAACATTTTCTTATGGATGTTTAATAGCAATAGCACCTAGACTTATATACTGCTTCACAGTACTTTACAGGCCTCTCTGAGTGGTTTATAGAGTCAGCCTCTTGCCCCCAACTATCGGGGTCCTCTTTTTACCCACTTCTGAAGGATCAAAGGCTGAATCAACTTTGAGTCTGATGAGATGTGAACTGTTGAATTGTAGACAGTCGTCAGGCAGCAGAAGTAGCCTGCAGTACGCACACTAACCAGTGTGCCACCTTGGCTCAGTTTTATTTATTTAAAATAAATATAACAACAAAATGGAATAATTTTCCCACACTCCCAAAAACCATAGGCATCAAACCTTACCTATCCCTTTACATTCACTTAGAGCAGTGGGTCTCAACTTTCCTAATGCCACGACCCTTTAATACAGTTTGTCATGTTGTGGTGACCCCCAACCATAAAATTATTTTATGTTTTCCGTATATTTTTGAAAATATGTGTTTTCTGATGGTCTTAGGTGACCCCTGTGAAAGGGTCATTCAACCCCAAAAGGGGTCCCGACCCACAGGTTGAGAACCACTGACTTAAAGGCTATTTATTTATTTATTTATTTATTTATTTATTTATTTATTTAGTTAGTTAGTTAGTTAGTTAGTTAGTTAGTTAGTTAGTTAGTTAGTTAGTTAGTTTGTCACTCAGGTGCAAGATAACAGGAATAAGAATAAACATGAATAAGAACACAGGAAATAGGTACAAATAAATGGGGACAGTAGGACAGGGACGGAAGGCATGCTAGTGTGCTTATGCATGCTCCCTACTGATCTCTTAGGAATGGGGTGAGGTCCATGGTAGACAGTTTGAGGTTGAAGTTGTGGGGGTTTGAGGATGTAACAACAGAGTCGAGTAGAGCATTCCAGGCGTTGACCACTCTGTTGCTGAAGTCGTATTTTCTGCCATTGAGTTTGGAGCAGTTTACCTTGAGTTTGTATCAATTGTTTGCCTGTGTATTATTGAGGATGAAGCTGATGTAGTCGTTGACAGGTAGGATGTTGTAGCAGACAATTTTGTGTACTATGCTTAGGTCAGACTGAAGGTGGTGTAGTTCCAGATTGTCCAAGCCCAAATTTTCAAGCCTGGTGGTGTAGGGCAGTGTTTTTCAACCACTGTGCCGCGGCACACTAGTGTGCTGTGACATAGTGTAAGGTGTGCCGTGGGAAAAACACTTTATATATAGTCAATATAGGCACAGAGTTAATTTTTTTTAACATTTTCTAATGGTGGTGTGCCTCGTGATTTTTTTCATGAAAAAAGTGTGCCTTTGCACAAAAAAGGTTGAAAAACACTGGTGTAGGAGATTCTGTTGCAAGCAGAGGAGGGGAGGACTCTTCTCGTGAAATACATCTAGATATATTTCACCAGGTGTTTTCTATAAATTGGACAAGAGTCCTATAGGACCTTTTCGGTCTGAATCAGTCCTTTCATCATAGCCTTTGTGCAGAGATCTGCTGCCTCCACGTCAGCGTATTCTATTATGCTTGTAATATTCTAAATGCAGCTTCGGTTATTTGAAAAGTTCCATTAAAAAGTATTTTAAGAGAACTCAGTCTCTTCATTCCTCTTGATGTTCCAGCCAAAGTTTAAAGGCAGATCAGGAAGGATGAAGCACAGTCTTCATCCTTCGGTTGAAATATTATACCAATCGATTATTATTATTATTTTAAATTAATACTGCATACAACCCGCTTAAAGGATGCGACATCATGCTTTCTACAGATAAGGTTCAGAGCATCCTCAGATTTTGAGCCCAACCAAATCTGACAAAAGAAGTGAATTAGAATTTAGATTCCAGGGGTGATATAGAAATACAATTTTATGTCATTGTATTCTATGTTACATATTTATGTATTAAATTATTGTATTTTATCCCACAACTATTGTATTTTACCCTGCTCTTAATTGTTTGTATAGGATTTTATTGGTAATACGTATTCGAACCTTGTGCATTGATATGGACTATAGGCCCATGATGGCAAACCCATGGCACACATGGTACAGATGGCACACGGAGACATTTGTTAGGGCATACGAGGTGTTGCCCTGTCAGCTCCAGCGTTCATGCGCGCGTTGGCCAGCTGACTTTGGCCTTCATTTTCGGCCATTTTTTGCCCTCCAGGAGCTTCCCTGAATCCTCCGGAGGGCAAAAAACAACCCAACTTGCAAACTGGAAGTTCAGGAATGGACTTCCAGTTTTCGCATTGGGCTGTTTTTCATGCTCCAGAAGCTTCAGGGAAGCCTCCTGAAGGCTCCAGAGGGCTTTGGGGGTGTGTGTGTTGTTTTCATCTTCCCCAGGTTCCTAGAAAGCCTCTGGAGCCTGGGAAGGGCGAAAAATGTTCAAAGTCAAAACTGTTTCACATTTAATATGTGAATGCAGCAAAATTGCACAAACTGATTACAAAGCTAGACATGACCGAGTTGCTAAATTAATCCACTGGTCAGTATGTAAAAAATATGATTTACCTGTATCCAGAAAGTCATGGGAGTGGAAAAGGTTATCGAAAATGAGAAGGTGACGATCTTGTGGGACTTTCGAATACAAATGGATTGTGATTTGGAGCACAACACACCAGATATCATGGTTGTAGAGGGCCGAAGTGTACAGTTTATTGATATCACTGTTCCTGGAGATGCCAGGAACTAGAAAACTAGAAAAAAATCATGAAGTATCACGACCTGGCCATCGAAACTACACGGCTATGGATGAAGCATGTAACAGTAATACACATTGTCATCGGGGCACTTGGCACCATGTCCAAGAATTTTACAAGATACATCAACAAATTGCAGCTTCCTGCAATAACAGCAGCGGAACAGCAAAAAACTGCGCTACTCGGAACATCTTATATTTTAAGAAGATACTTGGTTGATACCTAGGATGCTGGCAGCAACCTGTATCAACCATCAGCGCCAGTCAATGGTATTTGTGATACATTTTTAAATGTTCAGTTGACCTAGTTTCATGTTTAATGAATAAAAGTGAAATAATGAATTAGAATTCAGGCGAAGAGCCTCCACATTCTCTGGGTCAGGTTAGGGACCTGCTCCATCTTCATCTCTTTGGCAAGCCCCTATGCTGTATCCATTCATCTTTCGACATGAAGATGCTTCCCTAGGGTTTGATACTTTCAATGGGTTTTAGGAGCTGAAAGAACGTCCTTCTGCCTTAATCCATGCCAGAAGAGGTCTAAACATTTCGCTGGTCTCCTTAATTGCGGCTATGAGCTATGAGATGACTCCCCTCTCTCCAAATCAGCCCCCATTGCATTTTTTGTCGCCTTGAGTTCAGGGACCCCCATTGTGGAATGCAAGGCCGCTCGGTAATTGGTTGAGTATCCCCATATCCAGTCTGAGAGGCTGACCTTTCACACCCTGTGTCCAAAGAGTTGCATAGAAAGTGAGGGGGGATGTATTCTGGGTTAAAGGCTTCTTACTAATGACACCGAGAGCTTGCTCCTTCACTCACTCACACACACACACACACACACACACACACACACACACACACACACACACACATAGTGGGGGGGGGAGAACCGGTTGAAAGGAAGGCTGGAGTTTGCTGATAAGCTAGGTACATTTTGTCGGCTGCTCTTGAGACAGTCTTTCCCCACTTCCACCCAAGAGAAGAAAAGGACAGCCTCCCCACCATGGCCGCGCCGAACAAGAGAAAAAAACAAGAGGGCAAGGATGGGTTTCGTGCCACAATCACAGACCCTCTTCCTTTGAAATGTTTGCAAGTGCATGCATACACCCTCCCCTGCACACATACACACAAACACAGAAAATAGATCACCTTGTCCTTAATGAAAAAAGAAAAACCCAGTTTTATGTGATGGAGGAATCAAGGCATAACAAACAACATAGTTACACCCTGGAGTTCTCACACCTATGGGCAGGTCTTAAGCATCTCCTAAAATGACAAAGGAACATAACTCAGAAGAAGATAAAAGATAAGATTAACAGATTAACAGAGTTGGAAGGGACCTTATAGGTCACCTTCTCCAACCCTCCTGCTCAAGCAGGAGACCCTACACCATTTCTGACAGATGGTAGTCCAGTCTCTTCTTGAAAGTCTCAAGTGGTAAAGCTCCCACAACTTCTGAAGGCGACTTCTGTTTCACCAATTGATTGTTCTCACTGTCAGAAAGGTCCTCCTTATTTCTAGGTTGAATCTCTCCTTGGTCAGTTTCCATCCATGATCCCTTGTTTGGCCTTCAGGTATCTTGAAAAATGGCTTGACCCCCCTCCCCTCTGTGGAGCTCCTCAAATATTGGTCCTTCTCTTCACTAAACTAGAAAGCCCAATTCCTGCAACCATTCTTCATATGTTTTAGCCTCCAGTCCCCTAATCATCCTGGTTGCTCTTCTCTGCACTTTTTCTAGAGTCTTTTTTATAGTGTGGTGACCAAAACTGGATGCAGTATTCTAGGTGTGGTCTTACTAGGGTTTTATAGAGTGACATTAGTACCTCCCTTGGTCTTGATTGCATCCCTCTGTTAATGCAATTTAGGATTGCATTGGTTTTTTTGGATCCCACTGCACACTGCTGGCTCCTATTTAACTGGTTGTCCACTGAGACTCAAAGATCTCCCTCACAGTCACTGCTATTAAGCCTGGTTTTGCTTGCTTTAAGATCATATTTCAATGAGTTGATGGACTTGTCCATGCAGGTTTCTTGGTAAGATGTAAAATCTAAATTTAGAACAGAGCTGGAAGGGACCTTTGAGGTCTTCTAGTTCAACCCCCAACCCCCTGTTCAAGCCAAATATCCTATACCATTTCAGAGAAAGGCTGTCTATTTATCTTCTTAAACGCCCCCTACCCCACCTCTCCTTCATTCCAGGTTGCTTCTCTCCTTGATCATTTTCCATCCATTGTTTCTTGTCCTGCCATCTGGTGCTTTGCAAAATTCTAGGATTTTGTTTTAAATTTCCCAGTCTAGATTGAAGCTAATATTCTGCATTAGTCTCCCATCAAAATACTAACCAGGGCTAAACCTGCTTAGCTTCTGAATCCAGCCAGATACTTCCACTTCAATCTAATTTATTTTTACACATATATAGAACATAGAATCACAGGTCTGGAAGGGACCTTGGGAGATCTTCTAGTCCAACCCCCTGTCTCAAAGCAGGATTCCTTATAGCATCCAGGACAAATGGATTAGCCAATCTCTTCTTGAAAATGGTTGTTTTAAAACACTTTCTCATTCTATTGTGATGTTCAGCTTCTTTGCAACCTAACTTTGGACAAAACCCCTGGCCTTTTCTTGCACTTGACTGGAGTTTGGTGTTTAAGTAAATAACCTTCTTCCGCTTTTCTCTTTTGATATCTGCTTCACCTATTTTCAATACCTAACAGAGAGCAATTACAACTAGCTTTTTTTTTTTTTTTTGCATTTTAGCATATTTGTGTTCCTTTTTAATCGTGTCACACATATCTCAGCTTGGAGTTCTTCAGTCACTCTATCAAATCTAACACATTAGAATTAGAATGAATGAGCTGGAAGGGACCTTGGAGGTCTTCTAGTCCATTCCCATGCTCAAGCAGGAGAACCTATAGTATTTCAGATAACTGGTTGTCTAGTCTCTTCTTAAAAACCTCCAGTAATGGAGGGCCTATGATTTCTGAAGGCAAGCTGTTCCCAGATATATATATTTTAAACAACAACTCCATATCACTGAAGTATAGATGATAGTCAGACAGCATATCATTGCTACTCCAAAGCTTTTCCAAATTATCAGTTATTGGCAGATTTATACAATGTAACTTATAAATCTTAGTTGAGTTATTTAAACATCATGTGGACTTTTATTTCTTTTTAAAAATCATTTTTGTATAATTAGTGTGTGTGTGTGTGTGTGTGTGTGTGTGTGTGTGTGTGTGTGTTTTGACTCCTGGCCTACGACCATTGATTATAAAGATTGATTGATTTGGCTCTTTTCTAACTGAATTTGAACAACATTCAAAGCTTGGTTAGTTTTTAATACTGAAGGGGATTGTTGGAATTTAATATATTACATACTCCAGTCTATTTGCTCGATTAGTGAGTTAAATCATTGCATAAACTGTAGAAATGGGTTAATTTAGTTAATCGGGTTAATCATATGACATGAACTTATCTTTTAAAACAGAGTTTGACCAATTATCCTTCCTTTAAAAAAACAAAATTAAACCAACTTCAAATGAAGAATTAATGCAAGCCTTGTAACACAAAGATTTTTTTTTAAATACAATTTTTCATGAAAAGGCCTTTTCCATCCTAACCAGATATGATGGATGGCCTGTATGGAAGGCATGTTCCAGATTTACTATCACAGAACATTGTAATGATTGTCAGCCTTTAATTAATAATAAAATATGTAATGAATCCACCCTACCCATCCCTTTTTACGAGATACAGTATCTGCAAAATAAAGATGCTTTTGTTCTTTCGGACTCTTTCATGAAAATTTCATTCTCCTTCTTGGGCAAAAAAAAAAATCCCCAGAAGATTAGGGGGTAATTTTCCTTTCTGCCTCTCCAATTTTTAATTTGTTTAGTTTTATGGAAGCCCCTTCCATGCACACATATAACAGGGGATTAGAATCTTCTTGTCCTTTCTCCTTCTCCTAAGAACCATGACCATGTAAGGGTCAGAGGCTAAGCATTATTCCGATAACTATTGCTGATCATTGGCCCAATAAATATGATTGATTGATTGATTGATGGATAACTATTCTTATACAAAGTATGATAAAGAAAATCTGGGCCAATGGAGGTAAACATGAGAAAAGTGTGTGGTGTTGGCATCTGATGGCCACTGAAGCGTCCTTCCAAATTCATATTCATTTTGCTTGTTCTTCACTAATAGGAGTTGGAAGGGACCTTGGAATCTTCTAGTTCAACCCCCTGTTTAGGCAGGAAACTATACCATTTCAGGCAAATGATTATGTAATCTCTTCTTAAAAACTTCCAGTGTTGGAGCATTTACAACTTCTGGAGGCAAGTAGTTCCACTGGTTAATTGTTCTCACTGTCAGGACATTTCTCCTTAGTTCTATATTGCTTCTCTCCTTGATAAATCTCCAACCATTGCTTCTTGTCCTGCCTTCACATGCTTTGGAGAATAGCTTGACCCCTTCTTCTTTGTGGCAGCTCCTCAAATATTGGGGGACTGCTATCATTTCCCACCAAGTCCTTCTTTTCACTAGACTAAACATACCCAATTCCTACAATCATTGTTCATGTTTTAGCATCCAGACCTCTAATCATCTTTGTTGCTCTTCTTTGCACTCTTTCCAAAGTCTCAACATCTTTCTTTATATTGTAGTGGCCAAAACTGGATGCAGTGTTCCAAGTGTAGCCATACTAAGGTTTTATAAATAAAATAAAAATAATTTAAAAGGCATCAAACTATTAATTACTGAACAGGAAAACGAGAAAGCAACCATTTTGAAAAGTAGAAGGAATGTTTTGACAGATTTCAACAGCCTTGGAAAACAGGCAAGAGAGGTTGGTATGAGCAGAACATGCCTTCAAGTACCAGCTAGCAAAGTCATTTATTTACTGGGGATGTCTGGATTTGCTGCTCTTGACTTTGTTTGATTCCAGTTGTCAGACTGATTTGAGTTGCAATGTTTATTTTTGAATCAGAGAATTGAAACACTTTGTCTCAAGGATTCTCATCAATGTATGGAAGCCAATTTCATTCAAATAACTATTTCCTCCAGAAGGGGGAAAAACATTCTTTCCCCCTAAAGATAATCTAAGGAGAGAGACGATTGGGGGGTGGGGGAGTTTCAAACTTTCCATTCAAGAAGCTTACAATGTTTGTACACATTATTAGAATCAAAACATTTTTCAAAGTTCATGAAAGACAGAGTTTGGGTGTTCTTTTTTGAAGTCAAGCTGTTATTTACAATGGTGCTTTGCCTTCTGTTGTAGGAATGGAAATAAGAGATACTAATAAAGGAGAATATTTGTAGCTCGGGTTTGACATGAGGGCTCTTTTGTGCTCTCTGAGCTTGGTTGTTTTCTTTCTTCCATTACTCAACTAGTTAACATCATCAGAGCTAGTAAGGAGTGTGGTTTGGTGTCAGTTGATATTCTGGTGGCTGCCCTGTTGATGTTGATGTTGGTGGTCTTAGAGATTCTTTGATTGGACTGTTTGCTGTTGGCTCTTTGGCAGTTTCTTGACTGGGGCATCATTTCATTGATTGTTGGTCTGATGTTAACCTTGGAGTTAATCTATGCTGATCTGGGTGCTGATTGCTGATGGAGAGGTGCAGAAGTGTTTTTTGTTCCCTTTTGGGCTGGTTGATTGTCCCTTTTGCATAGTCTATAGATGTTGTTAATGTCTGTGTGTCTACTGATGGCTGTTGGAAGTAAGAGAAGTAATTCTTGCTTTTTTGCTTAAATAGTGGGAGAAGGATCTGCCAAGCCAGCGATTTCTGATAGATATCTTGGTTTATATAAAATTGAAGAAGGTTTTAGAATGCATCATCTGGACCATTTTGGTCTCCATGCATTTGGTGGTTCCATGTACCAGAAGCTTATGCTTGCGTCCATAGAGCATGTGTGAGCAGCAGTCTGCTTGTTTCATTTCCTTCTTCTTCTTTTGATGTGAAAAATATGTCGGAGTTATGCCACCTGATAGCCCAACAACTCTGGTGGCTATTTGGTCGCCAAAGATATTGAAATACATAAACTGAAGGATATTATTAAGCTGTAATATTTATGTGATAGAATTGGGTAAATTATTACAACCACGGCTGAATTTAAACTATTTAATCATAATTATAAACCAAATTAAAGGCATGAAGTGTTAACTTTGCACTCTACATGTGGCTTTTTGGAATGTGGTTCCTGGAAGCCACTCAGTGAACATGTGTAGCTCCTGGTCCAGAAAAGACCATTCATCCATGGAATAGCAGGAAGTCTTGAACCTGAGCACACAATCCTCTCTAATAGGTCTACCAAAAGTTTGGAATTATCTGGATACTGAAGGACAAAGATGGAAAAGTGGATCATGTATCCATTAGTCCTTTACCTTTGATCATCATTGAGCCCAGGATTATGATGGTAAATTACAATTATTGTTAAGCAGGTCACCCCATGATTGTCCCTACTTTTATTACATCTTTTGTGCAGTCATTAAGCAAACTCGGCAGTGGTTAAACACCACGATTGTTAAACAAACATCATGGTCATTTAACAGACTCATTAAAACCCAATGGGTGTTTTTTTGCTGGAAACTGAAAGTAAATCCCAGTTTCTGGCATCACTATACATGATCATGTGACTGGAGGATGCTAAAAATGGCCATAAATGCAGGCTGGTTGCTAAGCATCCAACATTCAATCACTTAATGCGGGGGATGTTGCAACTTTAAAACCAGTTCATAAGTAGTTTTGGTGTGTGTATGTCCATCCTCACTTCGAGGGTCATATATTTTGTTAAGGGTTACTTGTGAGTTTTTGCGTATCAAAATTGCATTGCGGCTAATCTTCATCAACTAGATTGTATTTGCTTCAGTTCCTGGCTCAACATGGTGGTAGCTCACAAGACTTTAAGTACCTTTTAAAACTATGCAAGGATAGATGTTACAAAATGATGTGATTTGTCCTTTCCTCCCCCAGCTAACTTCTCCATCACATTTAATACTGTGTAATTTGGAATGGCATCTGCAGCCACCAGCCCTTCCACAACCCATGGCAACAGATGACATTCTGTGCTAAAAGAGGTCATGAGAGGTCTCCCAATTCCCGTTTCTGGCAGGCAACATTTAGGCTCATAAAAACACACTGGTGGAAATAATCTGGCCAATAAATAAATTATTAAAGATGTAGCTTTATGCCTTACGGCATGCAACCAAAAGAAAATGGGCATCAACATGTGATGTTACACAAATGAGTAAAATTTCATGCGACTGTAAGAAAGACCAAAACAGGTGCCAAATTCGATACGATTTGATGAGACTTGCTCGGAAAGAACCATGCACCTCTCAAAAGTCACCCAGACTCCAAACTTACAGGCATGTAAATCTTCCTCCTCTTCACATCTCAGTTGTTTGAAAGTAAGAGCCATGGCATCGTATTCAAAAGCTAAGGTCATTGTAGCGTTTGGTTAAAGATTCACTAGAAAAATCAATAATTGTCCTACTAAGTTGTCTGCAGCTTAGAGAGTCTGTTAAGTGGTAAAATTGCACGCTGTGTATTTAAGAGCCCTTGACAGTTCATGGATGTGAGAACACACACATATTGTCAGCAATGGTCATCCTGGATGTCTATGAACTCAGGAGGTAGCAAATTAGTAACTCAGGGTAGCAGAATTTTGTTTAAAAAGAAGCCAAAAACACAGTTCAACCAGCACAGAGTCAGTCATTTATCTAAGAAGAACCTTCCAGGACCAGATCCAAACTATTCAGTGTCACACAGTTATCAACCAGATGTATCCTGGACTGTCACCTGTGATGGATGGGTTCTTCCTCACTATTGATCCCGAGGAACAGGTATTTAAAGGAAGCTGACTTGGATTTTGATGGAATCATGCAGACATGAACCCAGGGCATTTTTTTGGTAACTTGGTAATATCTGCAAGAATTGCAAACTATTTCAGGTAGACAGAACTGGTGGTTAACATGGAAACGAATCAAACAGAAGAAAGTGCTATCATTTGTAGATGAGAGCATGTGCCAAAGGTAGGTGGGTTGTCCCTAGCAACACAAACAGATGCTGCTTGTGGTGGGAACTATTGAAAGAGTAAGATATGTTTAACAGATTAACAGAGTTGGAAGGGACCTTATAAGCCATCTAGTCCAACTCAAGCATGAGACCCTACACCCTATCTGACAAATGGGAGTCCAATCTGTTCTTGAAAGTCTCAAGTGATGAAGCCCCCACAACTTCCGAAGGCAACTTCTGTTCCAGATTTCTAGGTTGGTCCTTGGTCAGTTTCCATCTGGACAGTACTCCTTGTCTAGGCTTTGGGTGCTTTGGAAAATAGCTTGACCCCCTCCTCTCTGTGGCAGCCCCTCGAATATTGGAAAGCTGCTATCATGTCTCCCCTGGTCATTCTCTTCACTAGACTAGTCATGCCCAGTTCCTGCAACTATTCATCGTATGTTTTAGACCTCTAATCATCTTGGTTACACTTGTCTGCACTCTTTCTAGAATCTCAACATCTTTTTTATAGTGTGGTGACCAAAACTGGATGCAGTATTCAAGGCTTTATAGAGTGGTATTAGTACCTCATTTGATCTTGAATGTATCCCTCTGTTAATGCAACTTTTGTTTTGTTTTGTATTTGTATTTATTGTCACTTATAGGCTGCCCTTTTCCCTGAGGGGACTCAGGGCGGCTTACAACTCATGGGAAGGGAGTGCAAGACAGAACGTAAAATAATATGTGGGTACAAATAAAAATAGCAATAAAACACAACATTCATTCAACATGAATGAAGAAAAAATGATCATTGTGAAATAGATAGATCACTATTTATCTATCTATCATCTTTCTCTCTATCTACATCTATTATCTGTATCTGCCTGCCTGCCTGCCTGCCTGCCTGCCTGCCTGCCTGCCTGCCTGCCTGCCTGCCTGCCTGCCTGCCTATCTATCTATCTATCTATCTATCTATCTATCTATCTATCTATCTATCTATCTAATCATCATCAATCACATCTGGACAGATTCTAAGCCTTCTAACAAGAGACTAAAATCATCAACTCAGATATGTTAAGACCAAACCAAACCAAACCATTATTCTATAATATGTAGGCTGGGATTTAGGATTATAATTTCGCTAAGAGATGAGTGAAGGAATTTCTGGTATGAGTTTAAATTAGCTTAATACCTCTTTTTTCCCAAGGGCTGTTGGGGTGAGTAGGACAGTTTGGTCTAAAACAAGGAACTCTCCTTTCCAATCTTCCTTTTCACAGGCTAAGAGAGTTCATGAGAGAAGTGAGATTTGAACTGAGGCAATCCAGCTGTCAGCTCACTATCTTAGTGACAGTCCCACTCTTGTCAGTTACCCCAACTTCATTCAGCATTGGAAACAATGCCTCCTTAAAATAACCCCCTTAAAGGCACACTTGCAGCATAAATCTCTGGGAAGTTGATAGGTTTCACCAAAGCAGAACCCTCAACCTTTAGTAAAGAATTGAATCTGATGCTATTTTCCTTTAGCAATAGTACGATCTTCACAACGAGCCTCTCGCAAGGTTTGCCTTCAACTTGTGGCTTGTGGAAAAGTGAGGGAGCAAGAAAGATCTAAGCCAACTTGTCAAACGCTAATCGTGCTAGTTAAAACAAAACCAAAAAAGAAGGATTAATCTAATGGAATAAAGCTAATGATAAATCTGAATTAGCATTGCTCTGATTTACTTTGTGGTTTGTGGTGAGCTTGTAGACAGTAGTTAGGAAACCCCAAATGTGGTTAAAATAAGAAAGTCAAGAGTGAGGGAAGCGTGTTGCTTAAAGCTTGGGATTTTAATTCTAAGCGCAAGATTTCCCTTTGTGGTCTTCGGAGATAGGAAACCGCGGGGGCGTTTCCTTGAGTTAATTTGAATGATAACATGTTTTGACAGGGAAATTGGTTTGGATGCATGTACTTAATCTGCAAAATTCCTGATCCGGAAGCCAGAATGGGTGACTTGCAGAAGGTGTTCAAAAGCAGAAGCTTATAAGGTTGGCTCTGAAGTCAAGATGTTAGACTAATTTTTTCTAACCCCCCTTTTTTCCCCACTGGGATTTTGGGGTTTTTTATTCTGAAGCTGGCTTCAGGTATTATAATTGGGCACCATTTAATGTTGATTAGTGGAATAAATCACTATGGTTTATCTATCACACAACATGTTAAACTTCCTTCCTTCCCTCCCTCCCTCCTTCCCTCCCACCTCCTTTTCTTCCTTCCTTCTTTCCCTCCCTCCCTCCCTCTCTCCTTCCCTCCCTCTCTCCATCATTCCTTCCTTCCCTCCCTCCTTCCTTCCTCATTCCACCATCCGTCCTTTCCCCCCTCCTTCCCTCCTCCTCATTCACTTTCCCTTTTTCTCTTTCTTCCTCTTTGTTTCTCTTTATTCCTTTCTCTTTCTTGTTCACTTCACTTTTCTCCTTTTTTGTTCACTTTCTTTCCCTTACACTTTCTCTCCTTCCTTCCTCCCCCCATCCTTTAGGATCCTTTGCTATTTTCATCTGCTTCCACTTGAAAAGTTTGTGCTGGGATAGCTATTCTGGACAGAAAGTTGGCAATAATATATGATTTTTTTTTAAAAAAAATGGTTGGATACCATTGATGAATCATTGGGATTGATGGATAAATATCCACCGAAATGGCAAGTTAAAGGGAGCTTCCAGGAATGTGTAAGCAAGAAAATAAATGGCCCAGTGAATTCTGTTTCCAACGTTCACCCATTCAGGTTAGAAAGGCGAAACTAGAGGGCATCTGTGCCCACCCCTATGGTTTTAGTGTGATGCTGGGCAAGGATCCCCTTGCCCAGCAAAATTATTATTTGAGATAAAAATGAATAGGCTGGAAAAAGAACCTATTTGTTACCCAGAGCTGCTTGAAAGGATCAGTAGCAATGAAAAGCAGGGATATTTTTTCTGCAACTCATTTGGCAATAGAGAAATGGTTTCTTCCTCTCCTCCTCGTCCTCGTCCTCCTCGTCCTCCTTGTCCTCCTCCTCCTCGTCCTCCTCCTCCTCCTCCTTTTTTAATGTGACCATAAGTTAAAAAGATTCCGAAGCTGTTAAACCTGTCTCCCACTCAGGTGACCTTTCCAACATGCATCAGCAAAGACCTTAATACACTTTGCACATGTTAGAGAGCAACAGGTGGTGGCTAACTCCCTTCCCCCCCAGATCTGAACTGCCTGAATTCTTCGCTTTTCAAACCAGCAGGCCCTGGTATTTCAAGATTCATGCTACCTTCCCCCTCCGGCTCTGACTGACAAGCTAATCAGTGGGCTGGAGAGCCCTGAAGCTATTGATTCCAGTGTAACAGAACACCCACCCACCCACCCATCCCCACCCCGGTCCATGGAACAGCAATGAAATGGTTCAGCAGAGAAGAAAAGGAAGCAGAAGACGGTGGGAGCAACTTGGAAGAAACTTGCTGACTGGCTGCGCGGCAGGTATGAAAAGCTCTTGGGGAGCAAGGTTGAGTAGGCAAGTTATTAAAAGAAGGGGGGAAGAAACCCACAAAGCTAGCCACAGGGAGCCTAGTTTGTCTGCTTAGAGCACAGTGAGGCGTAGGCTGAAAGAAAAAGGGAGATAATATTTGAGGCCATCGAAGGAGGCCTCTGCAGGTGGTGGGAAGAAGGTCTTCACCCAACCTAGCACCACTGACGTTTCTCCTACAGCTTGCTACTCTACACTCATCACTATTAAAGGGGAAGTTCAGACAGCTAAGGGGACACCATGGCTACACACAATGTCTCGATGGGAAGACTCCCTTGCTGTCCAGATAGGTCCATACAGTAAGCAAGCTGGAGAGTGCCATTGGTCAAAAATGCTTGTGCAGGGGGTTGGACTAGATGGCCTACAAGGTCCCTTCCAACTCTGTTATTCTGTAACCTGTAACCTGAAGGCTCATTGTGTAGCCCTTCTACTTAATCACAGTGATGGACACGAGGATATTATGCTTTAAATGGAATACATCCCATTCTCGGTCTATACAGGTAGTCCTCAGCTGATGTTCACAACTGAGCCCAAAATTTCTGTGGCTAAGTGAGAAATGTGTTAAGAGAGTTTTCCCCATTTTACGACTCTCCTTGGCATGTTTGTTAAGTGAATCGCTACAGTTGTTCAGTTAGTAACATGAATGTTAAGGGAATCTGGCTTCCCCATTGACTTTGTTTGTCAGAAGGTCACAAAAGGGGGGTCACCCCACCCCCCCGGATACTGCAACTGTCATAAATATAAGTCACCCATCTTGTTTAGACCAAGAACCACTTGTATTTGTACTAGAATGTTCTGACCTAGGCTTCCTTAAAAAGCATGAAACTGAGTCTTGGTCCCGGCAAAACCTCTTTTATTTACACGGATGTGCATTCCTTTCATTCACAGTCAGCAAGGCTTGGCAAACAGTCTTCAGAAGAATATTTAGCAACACAAACCTTAGCTCACTTGTAGAGTGCCAGATAACTAGTTTCCAAAAGCAGAGCAAGGCAACACTTGGCACAGAGTCTCTTAGAGTCACAAACAGAACTTTCCACTCTTGACCGACCGAAGGAACAAATTGCTTCATGCAAAAGCCCACTCCCCATTCACTCCTCTTTTTGTTTCCTATGGGAGGGGCCAATCACCTCCAAGGGATGGCTTTACCCCCAAGTCGACTCTGCTTTTTTAGTTGTTCTTGTCTTCTGGCAGCTCTGCACATGCGCACACTGGGAACAGGTTCCAGCTGTTCTTCTGCCTCACTGGTGTCTAGCTCCCTCTCTGCCTCTGATGCAGAGCCCTCGTCTGAGCTTTCCTCAGCTCCTGTTGTGGCCCATGTTGCTTCCCAACCTCCTCACTGTCTGAATCTGCTGCCAGCTTCCTTGGCCACTGGCGGGCCACAACAAAGAAAACTACACTTTGGGTAGACTATGGGATGTTTATGGACCTAAAGTGAGCAAAGATACTTCCTTTTGGTCATTCCTGCCTCTTCCAACCTGTTCTTTAACTCTAGGGACATCTAAGAAACTTAGAAAGGTGGCAAAGTACTACAACAAAACACCAACCTACGCTGTAATTTTTATCTCTAAAAATGTTTTAGCTCCAGATCCTTTATCCACATCCTTTTTGATGAAGCCTCATTCACAAATGGGAGGGATTACACTTGGAATACTGCATCCAGTTTTGGTCACTATGATTTTAAAAAAACCAGAAAAGAGCAACAATGATGATTAGAGGGCTGGAGGCCAAAACATATCAAGTATGCTTGCAGGAATTGGGGCTGTCTAGTCTAATGAAGAGAAGGACTAGAGGTGACATGATAGCAGTATTCCAGTATCTAAAGGGCTGCCAAAAAGAAGATGGAGTCGCTCTCTTCGCAAAACACCAAATAACAGGAAAGGAAGAAGCAGATAGAAACTTATCAAAGAGAGATCTAACCTAGAACTAAGGAGACATTTCCTGATAGTGAGAACCAAGTAATCAGTGGGACTTTTAAGGAACCTTTTAGGAAGAGATTGGACAGTCATGAGTCTGAAATGGTATAGGGTTTGCTGTTTGAGCAGAGGTTTGAGCTAGAGCAGTGTTTCTCAACCTTGGCTGGGGAATTCTGGGAGTTGAAGTCCAGACATCTTCAAATTGCCAAGGTTGAGAAACACTGAACTAGAGGACCTCCAAGGTCTCTTCCATCTCTGTAATTCTGTTATCCCGATAGAGAGCAACTTGAGGAAGGGCAACAGTTTAGAACAGGGGTGTCAAACTCAAGATCAAGTCTACGGGCTGCTTAGATCTGGCCTGCGGGGCTGCCCTATAAATAGTGAAGGACCAGCCTACGGTGCCTCTGCCAGTGAAAACAGAGCTTGGAAGGGCCACACGCGGTTGCAAGGGTTGCAGGAGGCCATTGCAGCTGAAAATGGAGCTCAGGAGCCCGTTTCGATGACAGGGCATTCGGGCCACCACAGGCACCCCAACACAAGTGATGTTGAGCTGCTCATGCCCCCCTGGCCACGCCCCCCCAAGGTCAAACACAATGCTGCTCAATGGAATTGAGTTTGACACCCATGCTTGTTCTGACCTAGGCTTCGCAAGAGCATGAAGCAAACTCCTTGTCCCGACAAAAAACCCTTTTATTAATTTTCTGTGAATTCTGCTCATTCACATCCAGCAAAGTCTTTCAAGGGAGGATTTACAGTCACAGACCTTATCTGGCTTGGAGAGCTGCCAGGCCGGCGTCTTGGAGAGTCATGAACTAATTTAGCAAACTAATTGTTTCTTGCAAACTCCACTTCCCTTTTGCTCCTCTTTTATTTCTTCTGGGAGGGGCCATTCATCATCTACCTGTGGCTTTAGCTGTTCCCTTCATCTGGCAATTCTGTGCATGCGCACACTGGGAACAGGCTCCAGCAGTTTGTCTGCCTCACTGACGTCTGACTTCAAAGGCAGCTGATAACTGGCATATGGCCCTGGCCCCCACTCAGCCTCCAACACCTCATCAGAGCCTTCCCCAGACCCAGGACTGACCCATGTTCCTCCCTAACCTCCTCACTGTCCGACTCTGTTGCCAGCTCCACTGGCCGCTGGTGGGCTATAACACTTCTTTAGAAGAAGTGATAAAGGCTAACTCCGCCATTTTGTCTTTGTTTGAATGCAAACAAGCAAACTGGTTGCCATTTTGTGAATAAGGAAATAGTCTTGGTTAAAAAGCCATTATATACAAAGACTCCCCAAAGTTGCCTTCTCTCCCCCCACCAATGAAGACCCTCTCCGAAGCCAGAATCTTCTTGAATTTTGAGTTGACTTCATCACCCAGTTTTTTCTTTCATTGTCCTCTCAGGTACTTTGTCTTTTGAGTTACAAATACAATTAAGGCTGGGGGTGGGGTGGGAAGACAAGCAATATGCTTCTGATTACACATATGAGAAAATATTAGTCACACAGGCAATTAACCACACAGAAAAGTTGGTTAATTTTTCATTGACACTAAAGGGGCTGACTTGGCATATAAAGTATATCTGACAAAATTGGCTGTCTTCGGAAAGTTTAGGAAACATTCATTCATCAATTAGGACTCGCTGCACTTTTATAAATTTGCCTGAAGAAAGGGAATTCCCCCCACCCTGCTGCAAATCTATCTCTGTCGGTATGGAATGCTTTCGTGGTTTTTTTGTTTCCCCCCTTCTGTGCAATACTTCAAGTTTTAGTTTTTTTCATAATGGGAAATTATTGAATCCACCACAATTCTTTCCAGTCCTTAGACCCAACTTGATCGTCCTTAGTGCTCTGACCTAGGCTTCCCAAGATCATGAATCCAACTCCTCGTCCCAATAAAACCCCTTTTATATAGTTTAAAGGGAATTCCTCTCCAGCAAAGTCCCGGCCAACAGTCTTTCAAGAGTTTTCACAACTACAGACCTTTATCAGGCTTGGAGAGCTGCCAGGCCAATATCTTCCAAATGCCACTTTGCAGTAGACAATACTTGGCAAGGAGTCAGGAACAGATCTTCACCCAAATGAATTGAACTAATTGACTCCTGCAAACTCCTCTCCCCATTCACTCCTCTTTTATTTTCTCTGGGAGGGGCCATTCCCCGTCCACCTGTGGCTTTACTCCCGAATCAGCCCTTGTTCCCTTCTCCTGGCAGCTCTGCGCATGTGCACATTGCGAATAGGTTCCAGCTGTTCTTCTGCCCCACTGATCTCTGACTCCGAAGGCAGCTGATAACTGTCAGACGGCCATGGTGCCTTCTCTGCCTCCAACGCAGAGCCCTCAGCTGAGCCTTCCCCAGACTCCAGGACTGGCCCATATTCCTCCCCAACCTCCTCACTGCCTGAATCTGCTGCCAGCTCCACTGGCTGCTGGCGGACCACAACAGTTAGTTTACACAATGAATGGGTTAGTGTACGCTTTTGTTTTGCTTTTTCTATTTCATAGTCTTCCAATTCATGCTATTGTGGATTCAATGCTTGTTGCCATTGTTGTTTTAGATGTATACGGCTGCCCAATTTGCAGAAACAACTCTGAGCGACTTACAGTTGAAACCAAGAAATAAACAAAGCAGTGCAACAAAATCTGAAAGACGATACTTTCAGAAAGCAGAAAGAAGAGGATGACAGAAGTAACAATAAATAACCCAAGCAATTGAAGCCAATCGACATATCACTTGGGTGCTCTGACCAGGTGGTTAAGATTCTGAAAGATTGGCAGTTCAAGACCCCAAGCATCTCATGATTGCGTGAGCTCCTGTCCTCACTCCAGCTCATATGAACCTAGCAGTCAGAAAACATGTAAATGTGAGTAGATAAATAGGTACCACTTCAGTGGGAGGGTAACAGCATTCTGTGCACATTGGCGAATAATCATGGTGGCCACATGACCACAGATGCGTCTTTGGACATTGCATAACTTCCTTATCTAGGAAATGTAGATGAGCACTGTCCCCTAGAACTAGACATCACTGGATAGGATCAAAGGACTCAGAGTCTCATGGCTACTTATTCTTGTGAAAGCTAGGCCAATGTCTTTTTCCCCTCATCCTAAGTCCCCCAATCTTCAGACCCTGTGAGGAGACGTTGATAGCATCACTTGGTTGGCCCTGGTTAGTTAATACAGATGGGTTTTGACAGACATGAACTCTGGGCCCTACCTAACAAAATGAAATTCAATGTAGAGAAAAATAAAGTCTTACACTTAGGCAAGAAAAACCAAAAGGACACATATAAACTGGGTGAAATCAGGCTTAATAGTAGTGATTGTGAGAGGGATCTTGGAGTCTTAGTGCACAACCAGCTAAAAATGAACCAGCAGTGTGCAGCGGCAGCCAAAAAAGCCAATGCAATCCTAAATTGCATTAACAGAGGGATATAATCAAGACCAAGGGAGGTACTAAGGTCACTCTATAAAGCCCTAGTAAGACCACACCTAGAATACTGCATTCAGTTTTGGTCACCACACTATAAAAAAGATGTTGAGACTCTAGAAAAAGTGCAGAGAAGAGCAACCAGGATGATTAGGGGACTGGAGGCTAAAACATATGATGAACGGTTGAGGGAACTGGGCATGGCTAGTCTAGTGAAGAGAAGTACCAGAGGAGATATGACAGCAGTGTTCCAATATTTGAGGGGCTGCTACAGAGAAGAAGGGGTCAAACTATTTTCCAAATAGTTCCCGAATGCCAGACAAGCAATAATGGATGGAAACTGATCAAGGAGAGATTCAACCTGGAAATAAGGAGGGACTTTCTGGCAGTGAGAACCATCAACCCATGGAAGAGAAGTTGCCTTTGGAAATTGTGGGAGCTTCATCAGTGGAGACTTTCAAGAAGAGATTGGATTGCCATTTCTCGGAAAGGGTGCAGGGTCTCCTGCTTGGACAGGGCATTGGACTAGATGACCTACAAGGTTCCTTCCAACTCTGTTAATGTTAAAATTTAAAACGTCCAACTCTTTGAGTGTCTTTTGGGGCAGACAGAGAGGACTGTTTCCACACCTGTAGTTATTGAAGCTTCCATGATTGAGTGTGATCTCATCATGATCTCATAATGATGGAATATCTCATCTAGCAATTCGTTGTAGATCAATGTTTTCTAACCTTGGGAACCTGAAGATGGATGGACTTCAACTCTAAGAATTCCTCAGTCAACATGCTGGCTTGGGAAATTCTAGGAGCTGAAGTCCTCACATCTTCAAGCCACCAAAAAAACCCACTGCTGTATATGTGAAATCATAGCAGAGACACAGATTCCTGCCATGCCACATTCTTATTTTCCCTTTCGCTTCGGGTAGATCATTTCCTCAGCGTTTCTTCCCAAATCGTTACGTCTTGAAGTATGCTTTTCATGTATCTTGGAGCAGACCTTCCTTTAATACCATACAGTGAAACTGCACTGAGAAATTCAGGGGGAAAAATGCATTTCAAAGGGTAATTGATCAATCCGAGAGTGACACTGCATAAATTTGCATTGAGATGAGAAATCCTCTCTTCTCTTCCCCCCACCCCCAATCCCTTAACTGCAGGGGTGAAATGCTACCTGTTCAGAGCGTTTTGCACAAGCCAGTAAAAAAATGCTACTGGTTCGCTGAAACTGGTAGTAAAAAACTGCTACCGGTTTGGGCGAACTGGTAGTTCTGATGATCAGCTGTGAGACAATCAGCTGTGCCGCACAATTTATATTCGCTAGAAATCACGTGGCACAGTTGATCATTGGAACTACTGGAATCTAAATCACGCGGCACAGCTGTCCCCCCTTACAGCTGTTCTACTTACCTTTGCAGACTCAGAAAAGGCTTCTTCATCCTTTTTCAGTGATGCATGGTAGCATCTGCAGTGCGCATGTGCGCAAAGTGTGTGTTTGGCAGGCATGCGCGCACGAAGCAAACCGGTAGCGAAGCGAACCCGTAGCAGACTTTAGAGCATTTCACACCTGCTTAACTGGCATTGGTGGAGGAGCACTTCCTCTTTCATTTTTCTTTCAGCACAGAGTTGACGTCCATCTCTCTGAGCCGAATGCAGACAGAAGCCAGTTCCTTTGCAATCAGCAGGCTTGTAAAAAAAAAAGACTTTACTGTTGGCTTTAGATTAGCAGTGAAGTCAGGGCTGGCCTGGCTACCAACAGCTGTTAATACCTCTCTCTCCTTGGCTGTTGACAGGCATTAATAAAAACCTAATCTGAGGAAATTATGAAAAACCTCCTCATTATGCAATCTGGTTTATGTTTTGGCATGTGCCAGGAGTTGGCTGCTTTTCAAGGGAAACCACCACATTTTCACTTCTATTTATTTTACTTCTTGGCTCGGCTTCAACAAGCTACGCTGAGAGTCTGGATGGGGATGGATTTGCTACTTCTCTCGCCCTGTAATCTAGGCCGTGTTGGAAGAAATGCCCATCTGGGTTCAGTTCCAAGCGGGGAGAAAGACCCTGGAAACATGGAGGCTGCTTGGAAAGATGGTTTAATGGTGGACAGGACCACATGCCTGGAAGATGTTGGGTGAAGAAAAAAAAAGGGAAGAGATGCTGAGTGTGCCTGGGTTTTATGCCCTCTTTGGGCTTTGAACTTGAGCTTGTGTTCTGATTGATGGTCAAACTCCCATGGGGCCATGCAGGGGCAACTCTGTAGGCTGTCCTGAGTCCCAAGCTTGGTTGAGCCTTGCTGGGTGATGTAATCTTCCCAGGTGCCATATGGTGAATTCTGTTGCTAGATGGGTCCTATTATGTCCTGGAGGCCAAGTCTTTTGTGTTGTCAATAAGCTGTCCCAGGACTTAATGGCCCATTGACAAAAGGGGGGAGTGAGTTTCTGCCTCCCTTTTAGGAGAAATATTCTGTCCTTTTAATATTTCCTAAAATATCTCATTTTCCTAGGAGAGGGGTGGGTGCTAACCAGAGGTGGTATTCAGCCGGTTCTCTCTGGTTTGGATGAACCGGTAGCGGTGGCTGTGGGAGGCTCCACCCACAGCCACCCCAACGTAATGCATGAGCACTCCGCACATGCTCAGATGAGGTGCTTGCGCTCACATTTCCAAACTGATAGAGAAGGTAAGTGAATCCCAGATCTAGTGCTAACTTCCTACAGCCGTGTCAGGAAGATCAGGCTCTGAGTTTGCAGAATTTGGTCTCAGAAGTCATCAACCAGAGTCAAGATTTCGGTCACCCAACTGTGAACCTTCTCCAGACTGACTCAGATAAATAGACTTCTACATCTAATCCTAGAGCTGGCAGGGGCTTTATTGAAAACTCTGACAATTGCTCCAGACACCTGGTGGGGCTGCCAGATTGAGAAAAAACTAAATTAAACGACATCATGCTTCTGAGCATATTCTGAGTCCAACATTTGTCTTCAATAGTATGCAATAGGACAGCATACTAAAAAACAGAGACATCACCCTGCCAAGAAAAATGTGTATAGTCAAGGCTATGGTTTTCCCACTTGCAATGGATGGCTGTGAAAGTTGGACCATAAAAAAGGCTGAGCACCAAAGAATGGAGGCCTTTGAACTCTAGTGCTGGGGAAGACTCCTGCGAGTCCCTTGGACTGCAAGTCCATCCAACTGGTCAGTCCTAGAGGAGATCAACCCTGACTGCTATTTAGAAGGCCAGATCCTGAAGATGAAACTCAAATACTTTGGCCACCTAATGAGAAGTAAGGACTCACTGGAGAAGAGCCTCATGCTGGGAAAGATTGAGGGCAAAAGAAGAAGGGGATGACAGAGAAGGAGGTGGCTGGATGGAGTAACCGAAGCAGTAGGCGTGAGTTTAAATGGACTCTGGAAGATGGTAGAGGACAGGAAGGCCTGGAGGAATATTGTCCATGGGGTCGCAATGGGTCGGACATGACTTCACAACTAACAACAACAATAGGACAGCATTTTCTGTCTCACATAAAGCTGCTCGCATTTTACCCCTAGATAAAAAGGATCAGGATAATTCTTTTTGCCACTCTTTTTATACAGTTGAATGTGAAATTCTTTCTAATCTACTGCAAATACCTTCAGATTACTTAATTGCTTCCTTAAAATAGCAATAAATTAGTGAAATCCCAGTTAAGACTGAGTGTAACCTCAGATGCCTACCTTAAAGTTCCGTTTTAATAATGTGTCTACTTTTTTAAAAATAGCAGTTTCTTGCTATTGGTATTGATAAGAGCCCAATAACCATTAATCAGAGGCAGTTTTACGTGGTGCTTAAAGACTTCAGGAAGAAACTCAAAGACTCTGAGTTTTAGTCCTCCCTTAGGCACAAAGCATGCTGGGTAACCTTGGGCCAGTCACCCTATCTCAGCTCCAGGAAGGAAGCAATGGCAAACTACTTTTCTTGCCAAGAAAAGGGACTAAACCCAGGCAGTTGTCAGGAGTGAAGAGTGATTTAAAAGGACTAAGCAAACAAACCAAAAACAGCCATTAAACCTTCCTGAGGTGATTTTAACATCGATCACATGTGAAAATGAACCCCTCAACAAAAATAGGTGGACCTTCAAGCAGTTTCCAATCCCTAATTAAATTACTATGACTTTGAAATCTTTCAGAAAATCAGAGGAAATGTTCCCACGAATGTTAGATCAACAGACACAGTTTCCCTAATTTAGTTTTTCTAGCTGATTTTTTTTTTTGCAAGATGAAGAGGATCTTGGAGAAATGGTGTAGAGTCTCCTGCTTAGGCAGGAGTTGGACTAGATGACCTACAAGGTCCCGTCTGACTCTGTTAATCTGTTAAATTCTCATAGGTACAGTAGGTTTTCTTGTACTTCTTCCTTTGCACAAGGGCCAAGGTGTGCATGCAAATATCCTGCATTTCACGATACAACCCACTTCTGTGCTTATCTGTAGCCTCCCTGACTTCTCTTGCTTCCCTTCAGCCTCAGAAGAAGACCTTAGGAAAATAACGTTTCTTTGATAAGGCATCATAGTCACAGCTAATGACAGTTTTATCCTTGAGAAAATGTTGGAAAATGATTCTTTTCAAAGGAATTCAGAGGAATCATCTCCGTCCTCCAGTTTGGTGGAAAATTTTGAAAGGTCATTTGTACCCAACTCTAGATCCAATCTTCCAATGGGTTAAACATATGGGCTCACACAGAGAAAATGTAATATTCTGGAGTCAGTCTCCCAGGCTGACACAGGAAGGAATCTCAGTATGGGTTTGAATCCCAGTTAATTAATCACCCTAGAAGAAGGAAGGCTGTCCTAATCACCATATTTTTTTGAGTATAAGATGCACTGGAGTATAAGACGCACCAAGGTTTTGAAGAGACAATTTTTTAAAAAAAGTAGGTAGGTAGATAGAGGGATAGAGAGGGAGAGAAAGAGAAAGAAATACAGTAGGGAGGTAGGGAGAGAGAGAGTATTAGGTAGGTAGGTAGGTAGATAAAGGGATAGAGAGAGAGAGAGAAATAGAGAGAGATAGTGAGATAGAGAAATACAGTAGGTAGAGGGAGAGAAAGAGGGTAGGTAGGTAGGTAGAGGGATAGAGAGAGAAATAGAAAGAGATAAATACAGTAGATAGGGAGAGAGAGAGTAGGTAGGTTGGTAGGTAGAGGGGGAGAGAGGGGGAGAGAGAGAGAGAGAGAGAGAGAGAAATACAGTAGGTAGGGAGAGAGAGAGAAATAGAGAGAGAGAAATATAGTAGGTAGGAAGAGAGATGAGTAGGTAGGTTGGTAGGTAGAGGGATAGAAAGAGAGAGAGAGAAATACAGTAGGTAGGAAGAGAGAGATTGGTAGGTAGAAGGAGAGAGAGAGAGAGAGATACAGTAGGTAGGAAGAGAGAGAGAGTAGGTAGGTTGGTAGGTAGGTAGGTAGATGTTTCTCTCTGAAAGCCTCCATAAGGGTATGCATAGCCATTTTGGTGAAGGGGCGGGGCTTCGGGAGGAAAGAAAATGCTGTATTTGGTGTATAAGATGCACCCAGATTTTCAGCCTCTTTTTTGAAGGAAAAAAGGTGCTTCTTATACTCCGAAAAATACGGTAGATGCAAGCCATGGCAAAGTTTTCTACAAGATCCCTTGTGTTAGATGAAAGTCACACAAAGACAGTTCTCTGTTTCTCCTGGTATGAATGAAAGTTCTTTTGACATGGGGGAATTCTAAAGCATCTGTCCTTTGTAACAAGGTAAGCTTTGCTGCAAGATAATGCTCAGTGCTACTTCACTTACATATTGTTCTATTCTTCTCCGGCAACATTGTATTGTTAACTAGGGCTTATAAAACCTTTGCCAGACCAATTCTCGAATACAGCTTGTCTGCCTGGAATCCACACTGTATATCGGACATTAATACAATTGAGTGGGTGCAGAGGTACTTCACAAGAAGAGTACTCCATTCCTCTACTCACAATAAAATTCCCTATACCATCAGATTTGAAATTTTGGGCTTGGATACCTGGAACTGTGCCGCCTGTGGTATAATCTAAGCACAGTACACAAAATTGTCTGCTACAATGTCTTATCTGTCAATGACTCCTTCAGCTTCAACCACAATAATACTTGGGAAAACAATAGATACAAACTCAAGCTAAACTGCTTCAAACTCGATTGCAGAAAATACGACTTAAGCAACAGAGTGGTCAATGCCTGAAATGCTCTATCTGATTCTGTTATTACATCCTCTAACCCTCACAGTTTCAACCTTAAACTGTCTACTGTGGACCTCACCCCATTCCTAAGAGGTTTGTAAAGGGGCTGGGCATAAGTGCACCAGCGAGCCTACTGTCCCTGTTCTACTGTCCCCATTTATTTGTATTCATTTCTTTCATTCATATCTATGTTTATATTTATACCTGCTATCTTGTACATGTTTGACAAACTAATAAATACAAATACAAATACAAACACAACAATTCTATTACTACTGCAAGTTCTTTAAGGCAACTTTAAGATGTACGGATTTCAACTCCTTAGGATTCCCTGTAGAAGGCCAACCGGTGCCAGAAATTCTGGGCGAATAGAGCCATAAATTTACCTGCTCCTTGCTGACGTGACTCACAGTTTGAAATAATAAACTTAACCGTCCTGGATCTGTGTGGCTGTCAGGGATAGGAAGTGCAACTCCCATTAAGTTGCAGAATTAGAGACCAAACTGTTTGGAAGTTAGGGTTAGGAAGTTTCCTGACTTAAAATCTGCAGGTCTCCGTTTTCCTCGTTGATTATTGTGATCTTAACTTAGCGCTCTCAAAACACGGATGACGTCCAACCTTATTCCTATCATTGCTTCAGAGTTTCTCAAACTCAATCTCAGCAGTTTTAAGATGAACAGGATGCTGGGCTGGGAAATTCTGGGATTTGAAGTCCAGACAACTTGAAGCTGCCAAGGTTGAGAAAAAATGATTTAACCATTGCTCGTACAATAGGCAGGGGTGGATTTCACTTACCTTCCCTACCGGTTCTCAAATGTCAGCGTGTGAGTGCATTCCGCTTCTGTGCATGCACACAGCATTCCGCACATGTGCTTTTGGTGAAAAGGGGGCCTAAATGGGATGTTGAGGTTGGGTGGGTGGGGCCACCCACGATTTTTGCTACCAGTTTGAGCAAACTGGTCCAAACTGTTAGGATACCACCTCTGACAATTCGAAATGAGTTTTTGGAAGTTCTTTGATCATGAGATTGACTAGGAAATCCTGGGAATTGAAGTCTAATCATCTGAAAGTTGCCAAGGTTGAAAAAAAATGTTGTACTACATTGTTTTGCATGTCTGATTAGGGGACTGGAGACTAAAACACATGAAGAACGGTTTCAGGAACTGGACATGGCTAGTCTAGTGAAGAGAAGGAGCAGGGGAGACATGATAGCAGACTTCCAATATTTGAGGGGCTGCCACAGAGAGGAGGGGATCAAGCTATTCTCCAAAGCACCTGAAGGCCAGACAAGGAATAATGGATGGAAACTGAACAAGGAGAGATTCAACCTGGAGATAAGGAGGAATTTTCTGACAGTGAGAGCAATCAACCAGTGGAACAGAAGTTGCCTTTGGAAGTTGTGGGAGCTTCATCACTGGAGACTTTCAAGAAGAGATTGGATTGTCATTTGTCAGAAAGGGTGCAGGGTCTCCTGCTTGAGCAGGAGGTCGGACTAGATGACCTATAAGGTTTTTTTTCCAACTCAGTTAATCTGTTAATCTTTATTATGCATATATGCACATTTAAGAAACACCCACACTCACACACTAAGACAATCTCTCTCACACACTACAATACTAGTCTCTGGAAGAAAGGAAATCCCATGCTAACAAACCAAGAAAAAAAATTCATCATCATCAACAACAATACACCCCCTCCCACAAGAAACAAGCACTTGATGTAATAAAGTCAATTTAAAATTTGTTCCACCAATCTTTTGCATCTGTAATTTTCCCATTAAACGTAAATGCCCATGAGGCATGCCATTTGCATTACATTGCATTTGCAGTCTTTAAAACAAACTATAAATCCTCCTCCTTGTTTCATGTGATTGATGTTGTTGTATAAATACCACCATAAACCTCAAAGGGGGCTAACAGTGACAGTAAATTAAAGGTTTTTTTTAAAAAAAGTCTGCTAGTACCACCACACTTAAGCCCTTGCTGTTATGCAATTTTAGAAAAGATAGAACATGATCAAGATGGAAGAGACCTTGGAGGTCTTCTAGTCCAACCCCCTGCTCAAGCAGGAGACCCTATAGACTTTCAGACAAACGGCTATCCAGTCTCCTCTTAAAAAGCCTCCAGTGATAGAACACCCACAAAATATGAAGGCAAGTTGTTTCACTGATTGATTATTCTCCCTGTCAGGAAATTTCTCCTTAGTTCTATGCTGCTTCTCTCCTTGGTTAATTTCCATCTATTGTTTGTTGTCCTGCCTTCTGGTGCTTTGGAAAAAGAATTGATTCTCTCTTGTTTCTGGTAGTCCCTCAAATATTGGAACACTGCTATCATGTCATCCCTAATCCTTCTTTTGGCATCCCGCTCCTGAACTGACCTTCCTTCCACTCTTTCCATTTTCCCTTCCCTATCTCCACTTCTGCTCCTATTTGGAGTTTGTTGAGGGATTCATGAAGTCATTCTATGAGTGAGATGGATGGATGGATAGATGGATGGATGGATGGATGGATGGATGGATGGATGGAAGGAAGGAAGGAAGGAAGGAAGGAAAGAAGGAAGGAAGGAAATAATTTTACTCTGCTAACTATAAGGGGCAACACTAATCTCTGTTTCAAGGCTATAAACCAATGCTGTCTGAAGATGTTTTCATGGTTTTCATGGTTAGGATGATGTTGCAGAGTGCTATTTCCTCCCTGAAGTAGTACCTATTTATCTACTTGCATTTGCATGCTTTCAAATTGCTAGATGGGCAGGAACTAGGTGAGGATGGGAGCTCACCCTGTCTCAGGATGCTCGAGTCTCAAACCTGGGCTGTCGGGTTTCCAGCCGACAAGCCGAATACCTTAACCACTGAGCTATCACACCAATAGTGGGTTGCAGGCGGTACACCTGGTACGGGCGTACCGGTGCCTGCCTGGAGCACCAGGTACCATTCTGGTATGGTGCTCCTGTATTTGAGCTCTTTGGCGCTTTGGCGCACGCACACAGAGCGCACGGTGGCTGCATGACACCCCCCCCCCCCGAGCAGCTGGAGCATCACGGAGGCTCACGGAGGTGTCACAAGAAATAAGGATGCGCACATTCATATGGTGGTCACTGGGCCCTGTTGCAACCATACTGGCTGCAACAGGATCCGGAATCCACCACTGCATCACACCACCCCGAGTAAGATGGGTACTGCCTAAATTTGATAAATAAACAAACCGCTTTGCAGTATTTACAACAGGTCCCACCCCAGTGGGGAGATGCTATTAATGACCATGCAGTTCTGCAGCTCCCCTGCAGATTAAGAAAAGCTTATTCAACCTGCAGACCAGGGGTGAAATCCAGCAGGTTCTCACAGGTTCTGGAGAACCGGTAGCAGAAATTTTGAGTAGTTCGGAGAAATGGAAAATACTGCAGACCACTGCTGGAGGAATATCCAGGATATGTAGAATCAGAGAATATCTCTTATTGTAAATATTAGGCAGCCCAGTTAACTAAACAGCATGATCTCAAAAAGAATTACTTTGAGCACCAAAGTTCCTCTTTTTGGTTTACCTCCCGAAGTGATGGCTGCTCCATCACTGGAGGCTTTCAAGAAGAGATTGGACACCCATTTGCCAGAATGGTATAAGATCTCCAGCTCGAACAGGGAATTGAACTAGAAGACAACCAAGGTCCCTTCCAACTCTGGTATTCTGTATACAATAGTCTTCATTATCAACCCAGTTTATTCCCAATGTCCTTACTGTAGTTTGGAAATAGATTAAAAAGATTGTCCAACTCTTGAGTAGAAAACTCTGGAACTGACTGGGTTCACAGTGCTTATTATTCTATGTTTTTTTTAAAAAAAAAATCCTGTTTTTTGTTCCTAGCTTCTTGAATATACAATTGGTTAGAAACACAATGCAAAATTTCTGCTTTGCAATCATCAAATGTTGATGCACAATCCCAAGTATTGTAAAAGGTTTTTTCTTCCAAGGTTTATGAATGTCAGTGGCCTTGTTCGCTCGATTTCTGTATCTTAAAAACCACTTCTGATTTTTTTTCTTCTCTTCCTTGGATTGAGCAAGTCTTTGTGACAAGAACACCAAGCCCACTTAACTAAAACTTGGGTTTCTTTTTCAAACTCTTGCACACCACTCTGTAACTTCCATCTCATCCAATATAGCTCCTAGGGTGAAAGGAAATGAGCAAGTAATGATGTTTAATGCCCTGACATTTGGTTCTTTCTGGGTAATGAATGAGATACATTTGCTCCAGTAATTTCCATGTTCCACTACATCATATCTTCCTATCTGTGGCTGAGACCCAAAATGGTTCTTAAGTCACACTTCAAGAACAAGGTGACACTCCTGTAAAAAGTATTAGAAAGAGAATAACAGAGCTGGAAGGAACCTTGGAGGTCTTCTACTCCAACTCCCTGCTCAGGCAGGAAACCCTACACCACTTCAGACAAATAGTTATCCAACATCTTCTTAAAAACTTCCAGTGTTGGAACATTCACAACTTCTGGAGGCAATTTCTGTTCCACTGATTAATTGTTCCAACTGTCAGGAAATTTCTCCTTAGTTTTAAATTGTTTCTCTCCTTGATTAGTTTCCACCCATTGCTTCTTATCCTACCCTCAGGTGCTTTGGAGAATAGCTTGACTCCCTCTTCTTTGTGGCAACCTCTGAGATATTGGAACATTGCTATCACTGCTCACTGCTGTTGTAATTCGTTGTGTCAGTGTTGACATCAACAGCCTCTTGCCCAAATTTTCAGCAGCAATCAATGTTTTGCCACTGAGGGTCAGCAAATTATTTTATTTTTTTGTACGGTATTATTGCTACGACTATTTTAAAATCTATCAGGACTCGGTGTGTTGCATAAAGTAGATCTGGTTTGCATAATCATCAGACAAAAAAAAGTTCATTCTAGAGTGAATAAGTGGCCACATGAATCTCAACATGCTATGTAGGATGATGATATTCTACCACAAAGATAACTTAGGGTACTTATGAACCTATAGTGTAAACACACATGTACAAACTAATATGTATGAATTAATATATATGAACACAGTCAGAAATGGTTGTCCTGAGTAAGTCTGCTCCATTTATCTCTTTGGCCCAAAGGTGCTTTTTTCTAGAGGCAACTGTTTTTTTTTCTTTGAAGACATTTCACTTCTCATCCAAGAAGCTTCTTTAGCTTCCTGGTTTTGAGGCTTTTGGGTGAGAAGTTAAATGTCTTCAAAGAAAAAAAAACAGAAACTCCAGTTGCTAGATGGAGAGATGGATGGATGGATGGATGGATAGATGGATAGATAGATGGATAGATGGAGAGAGGGATGGATGGATGGATGGAGAGATGGATAGATAAATAGGTGGATAGGTGGATAGGTGGAAAGGTGGAAAGGTGGAAAGATAGAAGGATGTATGTACGGATGGACAGTTAGGCAGGTAGGCAGGTAGACAGGTAGGTAGGTAGATAGATATGTTGATACTTTATTTAAACTAAATTTGTATATCAGTGATTGCATGACTTCCATAGGTGCTGTATACTTTCTTACTTACTAAATAAATAAATGAACATACATACATACTTACATACATGCATGCATGCATGCATGCATGCATAAACATATACATACATACCTACAATCTTTTCAATGCAAAGAGGCATATTTAGTTATTGTACCTGTTCCTTCTAAATTTCTATGTTTTGGCCAGCACATAGGACGGGTTTCTGCCCAGCATCCTTATGGTTGACAGTTCAAGACTTGTTACTGGCTCATGTCCTAACAAGCGACCCACTTTTTATGAACTGCCATTTTTTTAAAAAAAGGGAGAAAACTCACAGGAGACCATAATAATAGCTTATAGAATTATGTATCCTCCAGAATTAGCGTACAGTATAAAACAGGAGTAGGTCACGGAAGCTGACTCAGAAGGTCACCTGTGCCACCGCTGGCCCACTTTTAAAGAATTGTTTGGCTTTTTTTTTTTTTTTTAGCCAGAGAAGAGACGATACAGTGAACATGGGTGACGTTAACGGTAAGATAGATATCCTTTTGCCCAGATGGAGACGCATCACATAGGCACGATTGACTCTGAAATATCTTATTTAGTAAAGCACAAATAATGCATCGATAACTATATTTCAAATCCTAGACTTCTCGGGAGTGGGGAAACAATCAAAATTTATTGGAGTTTTCAGCACACTGGGAAATAAAGCCACCGAAACTCATTAGCATTGCCTATTAAAAAGGAGTCTGGGGTACAGCTCAAAAAATAGATGCCTTTTTTTGAGTTTCTCTGCAAACTGGCAATACAAGGGGGACTTTGTCTATTTTAAAATACCCTTCTCTTCTGAATGGTCGACATCCCACCGGCCCACAGTAAAAAACCCTTTTCCTTGTTTCACTCTATTGTCACCAATCTCTAATTTCCCCTCTATCTTTCACTTCCTGCCAAACTCTGCTTTCTTTACCTGAATCCAGTTTGAGCAATCAAAGGGCCATTTCTTGACTGGATTACAGGTAGTCCTTGACTTACAAAAAATTTGCTTATTGGCCATCCGAAGTTACAATGTCACTGAAAAAGTGACTTATGACTGTTTTCCTCTGTTACAAACATTGCAGCATCCCCATCAGAAGGATGCAAGGCTGAGTCAACCTGGAGCCTGGTGAGATTCGAACTGCCAAATTGCAGGCAGCCATCAGTCAGCAGACTGCAGTACTTCACTCTAACCACTGCGCCACTGTGGCATGTGTTGGTTACTTCTCCCCAAGGTTGTGCTCTGTCCTTCTAAATTTTCCATGACCATCAGGATCTCTTTGAATGAATGAGGATCTGGTTATTTTCCAGATTAACATGGTGCACCGTTGTGGAATTTAGATCTTGCTTTGAAGTATGTCTATGCTTGCTATGAGGTATAAGGGATGCAGTGGCTCAGTAGCTAAGACACTGAGCTGGTCGATCAGAAAGGTCAGCAGTTTGGCAGTTCGAATCCCTAGCACCGCGTAACGGAGTGACCTCCCGTTACTTGTCCCAGCTTCTGCCAACCATATCATGAATACTGGATATCGGTTCTTGAGCTGGTATATGAAATGACGAGTCCCAAAATCTGCCTTGCTGTTTTTCAGAAGTTTTCTTCCCATGCAGGTTCAATTTTCCTTCCTTCTCCATTTCTCCAGCCTCTTGTCTTTTGTGTTTCTCTTGGGGGTGCTTCTGAGCTCACTTTATGACACGGCAAAAGTATTACTGCTGCTGTTGTGGTTTCTGAACACATCTTTCCACTACTTTGAAGCTCCCTGGTTCCCAATCTGAAGATAGAACCAGAGGAGGCGTTCTCTTATAATGTTTTCCCCTTGAGAATTAATAAAAAAAAACCTGGGAAGAAAGGGAGGGTGTAGGTGTTCTACTACACAATTAAAGTCATGGAAGAATACTAATGCTGTCATTTGTCGGAGACTCAAAAATTGTTATCTTACACCCTCCATAAATACAGATTTCCCTCAATCTCAAATGAAGGAGAAAAAAAGAAAGAACCATTTTTTTTTGTCCTTGCCTCTTTGGGTTATGTGTAAAGTCCTTTTTCTCTTGTTGTTGTGGGTAGTGATGATTATATAATAATAATAACTATATAAGAAAGCAAAGGTAGTACCAAGAGTAATAAGAAGCTTGGGTGCAATCCCAAAACAACTAGGGCACCACTTGAATACCATTGGCGTTGACAAATTCACCATCAGTCAATTTCAAAAGGCAGCTGGAGTCAAAATAGCTTACATCCGGTGTCCATACCTTTAAGACCATCAAACATCAGCATCTATCTATCCCAGGTCCTTGGAAAGGACTCGATAGGTTCGTGATGTCAAACCTATGGCATGCGTGCCAAAGGTGGCAGGAGCTATTTGTTAGGGCATGCAAGGTGTTGCCCTCTCAGCTCCAGCACACATGCATGCATGTGCATACTGGCCAGCTGATTTCGGCCTTCTTTTAAGGCCGTTTTTCACCCTCTGGAGCCTCTGGAAGGTGAAAAACAAACCAACGCACAAACCAGAAGTTCAGGAACAGACTTCCGGTTTGCACATTGAGCCATTTTTCATGCTCCGGAGCCTTCAGGGAAGGCTCTGGAGGGCCTCCGGGGAGCGGGTTGCCTCGGGGGGGGGGGGTTCACCCTCCCCAGGCTCCTAGAAAGCATCTGGCACTTGGGGAGGGTGAAAACCGGGTCCATTGCGTGGCAAAAGTGGGGGGAGGGCAGCGGTCATGTGCACATGCGTGTGTGTGTGTGGGGTCGCGCACATAGCATTGCTTTTGGCACGCGATGGGAAAAAGGTTAGCCATCATTGCGATAGGTAGACAAAAATGCCAAATCCAGTCTGAACATCTGTGACAAACCAACTTGAACACCATTGGCATGGAAAAAAAACATGATCATTCAATTGCAGAAGACAGATTTATTTGAAATGGCTTATGTCATCCGGCAATCTCTTTCAAGAGGATGGAGTGGCTGAAGGTCACCCCTCTGGCTTTCTTGGCTAAGGCAGGAATTGAACTCACAATCTCCTGCTTCCCAGCCCAGGGCCTTAACTGTTAGATCAAACTGGCTCTCATTGAATGTCATCTCATGGCAAACTGCGATTTAAGCATGCGGAATATAGGTAACCTTCAATTGATGGCCCTTCAATTAATACAGATTAACAGCCTTGGAAGGGTCCTTGTAGGTCATCTAGTCCACCCCCCCACCCAAGCAGGAGACCTACACTATTTGTGACAAATGGCAGTCCAATCTCTTCTTGGATGCTTCCAGTGATGAAGCTCCAAAAATTTCTGAAGGCAACTTCTGTTCCATAGATTTATTGTTCTCACTGTTAGAAAGTTCCTCCTTGTTTCTAGTTTGAATCTCTCCTTGGTCATTTTCCATCCATTATTCCTTGTATGGCCTTCAGGTTTTTTGGAAAATAGCTTGACCCCCTCAAATATTGGAAGACTGCTATCCTGTCTCCCCTGGTCCTTCTCTTCACTAGATTAGCCAGGCCCAGTTCCTGTAACCGTCCAGCATACATTTTAATCTCCAGTCCCCTAATCATCCTGGTTGCTCTTCTCTGCACTTTCTCTAGAGTCTCAACATCTTATTTATAGTGTGATGACCAAAACTGGATGCAGAACTCTAGCCAAACTGAATGCTTGCAACCATTGATTGTTGGAATTTACAAATGAAATGACTGAAGTTACGAAGGCACTGAAAAAAAAAAGACTCATGGCTCATTCTTGCCCTTAGACCATCTCAACATCTCCACAGTTACATAGTCAAAATTCTGGCAAGTGGCAATTACTATGCATTTACAACAGTTGCAGGATCCTGAGGTCTCGTGATCCATGTCTACAACCTTCCCAGGGGCCTCTGACAAGCCAAGTCAATGGGGGAAACTGGATTCACTTAACATTTAAAGTCCATGGCAAAAAAAAGTCAGGTGTGACTCACTTAACAACTGCTTAGCCATAGACGTTTCAGTTGTAGTTCCAGGATTACCTGTAATGTGAAGGAGAGGTTGCATGTATGGGTGAAAGTGAACTTATTTGGAAGGTTATTTATGATCCACGTTGGAAGATATTTTGCGGGGGGAAAAGGCAAAGGTCCTTAATTTGAAAAAGGAACCAATAGTTGTGTGCCAGACAATTTCTTATCCAAAATAGGGTAATTAAGGTAAAGGTAGAGGTTCCCCTGACACATACATGCTAGTCATTCCCAACTCTAGGGGGTGATGCTCATTTCCGTTTCAAAGCCAAAGAGCCAGCACCAATGTTCCCTCTAATTTTTTTTCCGTGTGAGCGGAAAAGTATAGTGTTTGAGCAGCACATTTTCATACCTGAGCACCTGGATTTTTTCCATAGATGTCACCCAAGACAACGAACTTAGTGTTATTTGAAACTCAATTCTACCATGTAAATATCCATTAAGTAACGAAATCTCCCTATACAGGTAGTCCTCAATCTACGACCATCATTGAGCCCAAAGTTTCTATTGCTAAGGGAGACATTTGTTAAGTGAGTTTTGCCCCATTTTACAACCTTTCTTGCTACAGTTAAGTGAATCACTGCGGTTAAATCAGTAACCTGGTTGTTAAGTCAGACTGACTTTCCTACTGACTTTCCTTGGCAGATGGTTGCAAAAGGTGACCCCAGGACACTGCAACCATCATAAATATGAGGCAGTTGCCAAAGATCCAAATTTTGATCATATGACCATGGGGATGCTGCAATGATCATGTGTGAAGAACAGCTGTAATTCACTTTTTTCAGTGCTGATGTAGTTTTAGTCATTAAGTGAACTGTTGTAAGTTGAGGACTATACTTTCCCCCTTACTATCCAATAGTCTGCAGTGATATTAGCAAGTTATGAATAAATTACCAACTGATATAGATTAGCAATTGGAGCACTTAAAGAAGCAAACAAAGAGGGGAGAGGAAGGGAGGGAGGAAGGAAAGAAGGGAGAGGGAGAGAGAGACAGAGACAGAGGGAGAGACAAAAAAGGAAAGAGGAGAAAGAGAAAAAGAAAGGGGAGAGGAGGGTGGGAGGATAAGAAAAAGAGGCAGAAAAAAGAAAGAGAGAGAAAGAGGAAAGGAAGAAAGAAGGAAGGAAGGAAAGAAAAAAGGAAGAAAGAAAAGAGGAGAGGAGAGAAGAGAAGGAATAGAGGCCAATAAAGCAAACAAGGAAAAGTAAGGAAAAAACTTTCACTGGAAAACACTATTTTTCCATCAGTGCAAAACTTTCCTAAACAAGGTTAATTTTCTGGATTTTGACTTTCCGGTCCAGGTGGACCAAGAAGCCTTTATTTTCTTTTTCTAAAATCAAAATCTGCAGAGCACCAGCTCAACTCCCCCTTCCTGCGAAAAAAAAGTGGCTGTGTCTTGAGGGTAGTTTTGAACCAGGTCTCTTAAATCCTAGTCCAGCGCCTTAACTATTAAGCCCCTCAAGGAATGTGTAAAATAGCCCTTCCTAGGGCTTCGTCCTGTTTTTTGTCAGAAGTAAACTCTGGTAACAAATGGGGAATTATAATAACCCCAATCAATTTTGCTTTCTGTAAACTGTGACTCAAATTATTAAAATGTCACTGCCTGTTTTATAATTTCAATAAAATTGTTAGAGACACATGATTCTTTCTAGCATGATTTCATACAAAAGCATTTTAAAGGTTTTAATGTGTTATTGAGAATAAATAAAGATTAACATTAGGCATAGAATTATAAAGTGTGAGTGGATTAAAATAGAATTTAACTATTATCACAGTCCCTTCCTACCACTGTATGGCTCCAAGGTGCTAAGGCACCCTCATGTGTAGATCCAAAATGAAAGTCTCTAAGAATATGGGTTATTGTGAGGGGTATTTTTTTCTCTTAAGTTTTTTAAAATTAAAATTTCCTAATTGGTGCATAAAATATATTGCAAAGCAAGTCTCCAGCTTCTTCATTTCTGCATTCTGAAATATTTTTTCCTGTGTGAAAGCTATTCATAAGGTTGGTTTTATTCCTGAATATCTAGTAAATAAGCTTATATTTCTCCTATATTCTGAAGTTATACCAATCTTCTTGTGTTTTAATTTCAGACATAACATTTTTGTCTCTGATTGCATTGAAAAACAGAAGAAACAGATAATGTTAGAAAACTTGGGAGTCCCTATTCGGGCGGGGGGGGGAGACAGACGATGCCGCTGCGCCCGGGACCCCTCCTGTCCCTCGGGGCGGCGCTGATGTCTCTCTTGTGGGGCGGGGGGTTGCGGGGAGTTCCTGGAAGCAAGGAGGTGGTGGGGGGAGATAGCCAGGGTCCGCGTTTGGATCTTTCTCCCGGCCTCCAGCTCTTTCCCCAGAAGGAAACGCCTTCCTCCCTCCGCGTTACGCTGAGCCTCATTTAAAGGCTGCGGTTTTGAACTCAGGCAAGATGGGAACAAAGGGGGGGGTGGGGTTGCACAGAGCTTCTTCAGCTCTGACAGGATTGTGGGGAATGGGAGGATTTCTATGCCTTGCGGACAGCTGGGCATTTGCATCCCCCACTTCCTAACTCCTCACTGTTGCAGCCATTGCTGGTCCAACACGATTTTCCTCCCCTGGGATGGCAGCGGAGCCCCGGGCTGCTTCTTCTGCGTCCGCTGGACTGGGGCTGGGAAGGGGGCGGGAAGAGCGGCGGGGCTGGCTGTGGCCCGTGGTGGCAGGCTGGTTCACCACCTCCTCCTCCTCCAACAGGCAACAGCACTGCCGGATCCAGTTGTAGCCACCTGCAAAACGTTTCCTTTACAGAGTTTCTCTGCGCGGCAGATAGAAACTCTGCGCGGGGCTTTCTTGCAAGGTGCGCGGCCGCGCAGGCGCGCACCTTAGAGGGAACAGTGGCCAGCACTGTCCGAAGATATCTCTGTGGTCATGTGGTCGGCATGACTAAACACCGAAGGCACACGTAACGCTGTTACCTTCCCACCAAAGGTGGTCCCTATTTTTCTACTTGCATTTTTTACGTGCTTTCGAACTGCTAGGTTGGCAGAAACTGGGACAAGCAACGGGCACTCACTCTGTTACGCGGCGCTGGGGATTTGAACCGCCGAACTGCTGACCTTTCTGATCGATGATCTCAGCGTCTTTGCCACTGAGCCACTGTGTTCCTCCACTGAGACATATCAATAATATTCGTTCTAGAAATTGGTTCTGATCCAGCAACCACCCCCCAAGTTGTAACCTCTGCTCTTTCCTCCTGCAAGACTGATTCCGTGGTAGCTTATGGGAGTTGAGAGGAACAATGCTGTCGTAGAACCAGCTAGCAAATTAAATCCAGATTACGGAAATTACAGGAGTCTTGCTGTTTTATGCAATATTTATTAGAGAACCAATTATTCGAAGGATAATTTAAGACTGCCTCTTTTCCCACCCCCCGAACCCCTCCCATGGAATCAGCTCACCTGTTGAAAGCCGGTGAGCTCTGGAGACAGATCAGGACATGCTTAATGTACATTGGCAATAAATTATGAAAACAATAATTGTGGTTCATCAAACCCCCTTTTGCGGGGAGGAAAAAAAGTCCCATCCTGTTTATTCTGATTCTAGTGCCAGCTGTCTCAAACTTTAATTTAAGTGCTAGCTCGAGGCAAGACATTTGGAATACTAGTTGAGAGTGTTTTATAGCCAAAGCAATATGTTTTACTAACCTCAAATACTATGTTGATGATGATTTTAATGGGAAGTATAATTTGTGTGTAAGGGGTTCAGGGTGAGCTTTGATTTAACCAGAACAGGCATACAGCTAGAAAAACTCAATGTTTTCTAACTCAACCAGTTGCCGGACCTAAAATAGAGAAAGAGAGAGAAAGAGAGGGAGGGATGGATGGATGGATGGAGGGAGGGAGAGACAGACAGACAGACAAAGACAGAGAGAAAGGAAGAAAGGAAGAGAGACTGCAGTAGAAATCCAACTTAACTCCGGAGCAAAAGATTGACATTACCTATTGCTTAATTATAATCTAATGTGTGAATGAGAAAAGTCTAAGAATTATCCTGCACAGTTTTTTTTTAAACCACACTTTTCATTTTGAAGAAAGACTGTTTGCTAATGAAATTTCTTTCAAACGTGAAAAGATGTTCCATGGATAATTATGGTCTTGCATATATGGGGTTGCACGGTTAAGACACTGGACTTGTTGGGTGGAAAGAAACCCGGCAGTCTGGGTTTGAGGCCCAAGCGCCATGTGGTGGGGTGAGTTCCAATCCTCACACGAGCTCCTGCTAATCTTGCATTTTGAAAGCATGCAAAAGTGAGCAGGTAAATAGGTACCACTTTGCTGGGAAGGTTACTTATTTTTTTACATGCACATACAGGTAGCCCATGATGTACAACTGTAATTTATGTTGTTAAGCAAGACAGTTGTTAAGGGTGTTTTGTCCCATTTTACAACTTTTTTTGCACATTTGTGAAATGAATACATTCATTTTCTACAAATGGAGTTAATGATTATTGTCTCGGTAATCAATCATTCCACTGTCCTTCAAGGCTATTCCCTATGTCCGTGATGGCAAACCTATGGCACAAGTGCCACAGGTGGCATGCAGAGCCCTCTCTCTAGGCACTCCAGCCATCGTCCCAGCCCAGCTCCACCACGCAAGCATATACACCTCCCACTGGCCAGCTGGTCTTCAGGTCTCTGCCATGGAGACACAGAGGGTGGGTGCATGCAAGGGATGTCCGCGCGTATGCGTGGGGGGGGGCAGGGGGCATGCATGGGGGGTGATGATGATTACATTGCATTTTGGTGGGGGCCCGCACCCCATTTTAGGCCTGGAAAGTCTCCTGCACCAACCTAAAAGCCAAAAATGGGTGAGGGGGAGTGGGGCACATGTGTGGGGGAGAGGGGGAGCATGAGAGGGGGTCATGCACACATGTGCAGGTAGTGAATTTGCATGAGGGGCATGGCACATGGGGGGAGGTCACATGCATATTGTATTATAGGTATGGGTATGCGCATGCGCCGTCGTGCGGGTGCTTTTGGCACCCAACAAAAAGGTTAGCCATCCCTGGTACAGGGTCTCCTGCTTGAGCAGGGGGTTGGACTGGAGGACCTCTAAGGTCCCTTCCAACTCTGTTGTCCTTCTGTTATTCTGGCAGAATGATCAACTCCATGTCAGATGGGAGGAAGGGTTGGCATCCTCTTCATTAATCCAGTTTCAAAGCCCCAGAGTGAGCAGGTCCCAAGAGAGCCTCTCTGTTTTCACTTGAGAACCCACTTCCCAGAAAGTCTGATCCACCCCTCCCGAAACCCTGGAGTGGAAACACCCAGATGGAAAACTTGAAAAGGAAACTCTTAAGTCAAAACAGCACACCTCCCAGGCACCCTGAAAAGGCAATTAAAACCATTTCCCCCTATACAGCTATGATAATGTTGCCTAAATGTTCCTAATTTCCAACATCTGTTATGCCTTGTCAGGAGTTCTGTTTTCCCTGCACCCCCAAGACAATTTTTTTTAAAAGAAAAGATTTCTGCCAATGTAATTCAATTTAAAGCTTTTAATGTCAACTCAACGGGTCAGGCAACTTTCCCCACGTCTGTGCTTGCAACTCTCCCAGACAAGGCAGAAAGTATGATGAATGTTGTTTCAGCGGAGGGTTTTTTATTGGGAGCCAATTGCAAAGGCAACTCGCTTCATGATTTGCAAAGTGTGTCTTCAAAATATCGCATGCGCCCACCCCCTTTTTTTTCCTTCCGCGCGTGTAGAGAGATGCTGCTTGGAAAAGCCTATTTTTAATCGTTGGGGTGAGCTCTTCACAGTTCTTCTGCAATGCAGGCAGTCATTTCCCTCCAACTGAGATTACTGGCTGAGCCCCTTGTAACAGCTCCTCTCTGCCAAAACTGTTCGTTAAACAATAAATTCAATCATGCATTCAGTTGCACAACTAAGCAGGTGATAGTCTGCATCCTTATTCAACTAGTACACACAAGAAAATATTTCTTGGCTGCCTCTAAATAGTCACTCTCAGTTAATCAATAGCTACCCCAGAATAGGATATGATAGGAGAGGAGAGGGGAGGAAACAGAATAGAATACAGAATAGAATAGAATAGAATAGAATAGAATAGAATAGAATAGAATAGAAGAGAAGAGAAGAGAAGAGAAGAGAAGACGGAATAGAATATGGAATACAGAATCAAATGGAATAGAGTAGAGTAGAGTAGAGTAGAATAGAATAGAATAGAATAGAATGAATAGAATAGAATAGAATAGAATAGAATAGAATAGAATAGAATAGAATAGAATAGAATAGAATAGAATAGAATATTATTTATTGGCCAAGGAATTTTATTGGACACACAAGGAATTTGCCTCCGGTGCATAAGCTCTCATTGTACATAAAAAATACATTCATCAAGAATCCTAAGATACAGCACCCAGTGTTAGACATAAGATACTAAATAAGCAATCAAATCACACTAAGAAACTAAATAAAGTAATATAAAGATAAAAGCAACAAGGTTGTAGTTATAAATAGGAGGAGATAGGTAATAGGAACGCTGAGAAGAAGAATAGAATAACAAAGTTGGAAGGGATCTTGAAGGTCTTCTATTCCAGTCCCCTGCTCAGGCGGGAAACCCTATACCAGTAATGGCTAACATTTACCGGACCGAGTGCCCTATTTTCCCAAGCACCAGAAGGCAGGACAAGAAACAACAGATGGAAATTAACCAAGGAGAGAAGCAACCTAGAACTAAGAAGAAATTTACTGACAGCAAGAATGATTAACCAATAGAACAGCTTGCCTTCAGAAGTTGTAGGTGCTTCCATCACTGGAGGTTTTTAAGAAGAGACTGTCTGACGTGTTATAAGACCTCTTATTTTATCTGACATGTTATAAGACCTCCTGCTATGAGAGGAGGTTGGACTAGAAGACCTCCAAGATCCCTTCCAACTCTGTCATTTTGTTATTCTGATGCTTTTACTTGAGGAAGAACTTAAGAAATTCTTAACTAATCTCCCTAATCTAATTCAACAATAGCCTTGGGACAAGGACAGCCATAACTGAGCTGTGAAAATCTGAACAACCTCCAGAAGATTGCAATATGTTAAGAATGTCCAGAGTCTCCTCATTTCCATTTGATGGTCAACTAGATTTTTGCAGCTCAGATATGACTTATTTCTGACATGCCAAAGAGACTGAAGGAACAGATCTGCTCTTATCACATGTTAGCACCCAAGATCTCCTGTTGGTTTCAAGCTTTGTTAGAAATTATTTTGGGTTCTGACTTTATTCTGTCAGCTCTTCCTTACTTCTCCAGCTCAGCTGTGTTCATAACACATGTTTACTTAACAGGTTTACATGTAGCCCTTTGCCAAGGCTGTCTAAACAGCCTGCAGTGTGGTTTTTCCTGATCTGATAAAAGTCGAATGTTTCTTGTTGTATACAAGTACTGTCACCTATACTGCGTAGAGGGTGATGGCGAACCTATGGCACGTATCCCACAGATGGCACATGGAGCCATTTGTTAGGGCACGCAAGGCATTGCCCTGTCAGCTGGAGTGTGCGTGTGCACACTGGCCAGCTGACTTGGGCATTCTTTTGAGGCCATTTTTCACCCTCCGGAGGCTTCCTTGAAGGCTCCGGAGGGCAAAAAACGCCCCTATGAGCAAACCGGAAGTAACTTTCAGGGAAGCCTCCTGAAGGCTCCGGAGATCAAAAACCAGCCCTAGGGACAAACTGGAACTTGCCATTCTTGAACTTCTGGGTTTCCCATAGAGCCATTTTTCGCCCTCCGGAGACTTCAGGGAAGCTCATGAAGCCTCTGGAGGCCCTCCGGAGTGGGGACAATGACAGGGGAGGCTGTTTTTGCCATCCCCAGGCTCCTAGATTTGATTTTGATTTTTGATTTTGATTTTAAGTTTATTTATAGGCCGCCCTTTTCCCTGAGGGGACTCAGGGCGGTTTACAACTTATATAGGAAGGGGAAACATACAATGACATATAGGACAATACATAATTAAAAGAGTAAAGCAACATTCATTCAACATTCGGGCAGAGATGGATTATAATCTTTAACCCCAGGCCTGACGGGATAGCCAGGTCTTGAGGGCTGTGCGGAAGGTCTGGAGGGTGGTGAGGGTACGAATCTCCACGGGGAGATCGTTCCAGAGGGTCGGAGCTGCTACTGAAAAGGCTCTCCTCCGCGTAGTTGCCAGTCGACACTGACTGGCAGATGGAACTCGGAGGAGGCCCAATCTATGCGATCTAATGGGTCGTGAGGAGGTAATTGGCAGGAGGCGGTCTCTCAAGTACCTAGATCCACTACCATGAAGGGCTTTGTAGGTGGTAAGTAGCACCTTGAAGCGCACCCGGAGATCAACAGGTAGCCAGCGCAGCTCGCGGAGGATAGGTGTTATGTGGGCGAACCGAGGTGCACCCACAATCACTCGCGCGGCCGCATTCTGGACTAGCTGAAGTCGCCGGATGCTCTTCAAGGGCAGCCCCATGTAGAGCACATTGCAGTATTCCAGCCTAGAGGTCACAAGGGCCCGAGTGACTGTTGTGAGAGCCTCCCGGTTCAGGTAGGGTCGCAACTGGCGCACCAGGCGAACCTGGGCAAATGCCCCCCTGGTCACAGCCGACAGGTGGTAGTCAAAGGTCAGCTGTGGATCCAGAAGGACTCCCAAGTTGCGGACCCTGTCTGAGGGGTGTAATATTTGACCCCCCAGCCTGAGTGATGGAACACTGGCCAAATTATTGGGAGGAAAACACAACAGCCACTCGGTCTTTTCCGGGTTGAGTACAAGCTTGTTAGCCCTCATCCAGTCCCTAACGGCTTCCAGACCCCGGTTCATCACGTCCACCGCTTCATTGAGTTGGCATGGGGCGGACAGATACAACTGCGTATCATCCACATATTGGTGGTATCTTATCCCATGCCTCCGAATGATCTCGCCCAGCGGTTTCATGTAGATGTTAAATAGTAGGGGGGACAGGACTGACCCCTGCGGCACTTCATATGTTAGGGGCCTAGGGGTCGATCTCTGCCCCCCGACCAACACCGACTGCGACCTGTCCGAGAGGTAGGAGGAGAACCACTGCAAAACAGTGCCTCCCACTCCCACCTCCCGCAGTCGTCGCAGAAGGATACCATGGTCGATGGTATCGAAAGCCGCCGAGAGGTCAAGGAGAACTAAGATGGAGGCGTGGCCTCCATCCCTGGCTCTCCAGAGATCATCAGTCAATGCGACCAAAGCGGTTTCTGTGCTGTAACCAGGTCTGAAGCCGGACTGGAATGGGTCTAGGTAGCTAGAAAGCCTCTGGAGCCTGGGGAGGATGAAAAAAAAGTGGCAAAAATGGGGGGGGAGTGCTAGTCGCGCATGCATGCACAGGGAGGAGCGTGTGTATGTGTGCTGGGATCACACGTATAGCATTATGGGTGTGGCACGCCCATGCACGATCCCCCTGCGCTCCCCCTGCTTTTGGCACGGGAGCCAAAAAAGGTTAGCCATCACTGGCATAGAGTATACAACTGATACTAGGATGTCTTTGCTCATCTTCAAGTCAGTTTTGGTCTCCTGGCGGATGCCTGAACTATTCCACGATATTTCTCAGCCAGGTGTTTCAAAAGTTATTTGCCATTTTTTCTTCTTCCTAGGGCTGAGAGAGGAACGATTGCCCCAAGATGCCCCCTGCTGGCTTTGTGCCTAAAGTGAGACTAGAGCTCACAGCCTCCTGGTTTCTAGCCTGATGCCTTAATCCAGGGGTTGGCAACTTGTGGCTCCGGAGCCGCATGTGGCTCTTTCATCATTCTGTTGAGGCTCCCTGTCACCGGTTGGTGCCACAATTTTGAGAGGAGCTTTTGGTTGTGGGGGGAAGCACGGTGTGCCAGGAAGAGCGACTATGGCAAGGGGTGGGTTTTCCGGTCAGCTCCACAATTGATAAGACTTTTGGTTAGCACAGGTAGAGCCATGCCAGGAAGAGACTCTATGGTGGAAGAACTGGATTTCCAGTTGGCTCCAGAATTGAACGGAGGGCTTCCAGTTAGGATCTTTATGGCTCTTTGAGTATTTAAGGTTGTCGGCCCCCTGCCTTAATTGCTACACCAGACTAGCTCTCTTTAATTTACAGCGCAAGTATGAAAATCAGCTGCAATCATGATTTTTAGAGATGATTTCCTTTTTATCTGGGCATTGCTTGGTGCTACGTAGCACAACATGCTGAACTAAATGGTCCCTTGCTTCTCCCAGCGGTGTTCTTATGGATCTTTTTCCTTTATAGACCTTGATTAATTATTCAGCTGATTTCCTTGTACATGGAGAAATCCCACTGTTAGCTGGTGCTTAGGTTTTAGCTCCATGCCAGAGAGTTAAGCACAACGGTGCTATAAATCCTCATATTGCCAATGCTTGGTAGAGCATGAGGGCTGAAATCTCAGCAGAAGGTAAAAATGAGAAGACACTGCTTCTCATGATAGTTTCATTGCAACTCAATGCTCGGCCCAGAGGTGGGTTTCAAATCCCAGCGCTACCAGTTGGCTTGTGTTCGTGTGTGCATGATGCTTCTGGGCATGCACAGAAGTGTCCAGACAAGTGGGCAGAGTCTCCTGGCGCTGCCACTACCTAGCTAATTCCCTAATTCCTGAGTTCCTTCGGGTTTCCACCAGCAGCTCTAACTACGTTGTGTCTCATTCAGAGGTGGGTTCCTACTGGTTGGGCCGGTTCGGCTGAGTAGGTAGTAACTCAGCCTGCCACTCCTCCAAACTGATTGTATCAGCGGGGGTGCCATATTGATTTTCGGTTCTGCGCATGAGCAGAATAGTCTTCATTGCAAAAATTTAATTCCCCCCCCCCCTTCCTAACATTTTTTTGTGCAGCGAACCGGCAGTAACGTCAGAGGAACCGATGCCTGGTCTCCTTGCCTTCACGGCTACCATCTCCTTCATTTTGTGTCTCCTGTAGATTGGCTTCAAGGTTCTCCCCATCCCACCTCTGGTCTGGCCAGGATTCATGCTTCAATTCTCCTCTCCTGGCTCGCCTTTAGCCCAACTCTGACAGCCAAGGAGAAACTACGTGGGGGCCCCGTTGCGTATGTCAGCAGCACCGAGGTGGCCCACCGCCTGACGTGGTGACAGGGAATGAAGCTGTGAACTTTTCAGCGGCAGCCATGCCTGACATCTCTGCCCAGCACCGGCGACCATGGAGAACACTCCCCGTCCCCTCCCTCCCTGCATTCAAACCCGCGTTCCCTTCCCACCAAAGAAACCCAAAGGTCAATTTTCAATGAAGTTCTTACTTACTTGAATCAATGTCCCCTTGATTCTTTGTGAAGGGTGCAGCAGGCATAAAATGTGATATTGATTCTTGAGACGCAGAAGCGTTCCTTTTGTTCCCGGCCGTTTCAAAAAATGCAAAGTATTTCTTTCATCCCGCTGCAGAGCATGTCACCTTAAACAAACCTGAGGTCATCCCCCCCCCTCCCTTGTCTGCCATTTCGTGTTTAGTTCGCTCTGGCTCCTTTACACCCCCTTTTCCCCACCCTCTTTTTATCATCTCCCTTCTTGTTTGTATCTTCCTCTTCTTTGGCTCTTTCTTTCTTTTTTAATGGTCTTCCCTCCTCCTCTTGGAGGTGAAATTCTAATTTGTGCATTTCCACCCTGAATCTCTGGTGTACTCCTCAGGTTGGAATCTAATTGATCATGCCCACCTCTCTTGGCAATTTTCTACTTACCCCCCCCCCCTTTTTTTAAACTGAGAAAGCTTTTCCCTGTCTTCGGTTTTCAGCTTTTGTCCCCCTCCAAATGTCTTTATATAGGCTACCTGTCACAAAAAACTTTTTCCCCCTCAATTTATTTATTTATTTTTACTTTATTTATTTGTCAAGCATGTATAAGATAACAGATATGAGCATAAAGATGATGATGGATACATGAAATGGATACGAATAAATGGGGACAGTAGGACAGGGACGGTAGGCACATTGGTGCGCTTATGTATGCTCCTTACAGACCTCTTAGGAATGGGGTGAGCTCAGTGGTGGGTTTCAAAAATTGTTCGAACCTACTCTGTGGGTGTGGCCTCCTTTGTGGGAGTGGCTTGCTGCCCATGTGACCGGATGGGAGTGGCTTGCCACCCATGTGACCGGATATGAAGATGCCGACAACACTTGTCAGAACCACTTTAAATTACCTCACACACAACACTGGCATGCATAAGAATATGGTGTAAACTTGTTTTTTTTTTAAGGCATCTTTGGTTTGCGTTAAAACAACTTCAACACACGCAATGTTCTGATTGCACCACAAACGCAGTAGTCATCCTTACCTTTCACAGGTAAGGTAAGGATGACTACTGTGTTTGTGGTGCACTGAGTTTTATAAATATGAGCATGATAGTGTAGAATAATCATATCCAAGGACCAGTGGTGGGTTTCAAAAAAATTTGGAACCTCTTCTGTAGGTGTGGCCTGCTTTCCGGGTCCGCTGGTGGGACCTCTTCTAACCGGTTCAATAGATTTGACGAACCGATTCTACCAAATAGGTGCGAACTGGTAGGAACCCACCTCTGGGTGAGCTACACATTTCTGTGGCATGCTTTGTGACTCAAAAGAAACTCAAAAGGAAGTCATTGAAAACAGCAATTCTTCTTTAGGTACAAGAAGAATGACAAGTACAATTGAGCCCCAAATTTGTGTTGCTAAGTGAGACATCTGTTAAGTGATTTTTATGAGCTTTTATGACATTTCTTGCCACAGGTGTTAAGCGAATCACTGCAGTGGTTACGTTAGTAACAAGGTTGTTAAGTGAACCTGGCTTCCCCATTGACTTTGCTCGGCAGGAGTTTGCAAAAAGAGATCATGTGACCCCAGGACACTGTGACAGTCATAACTATGAACCAGTTCCTGAATATCTGAGTTTTGAGCATATGCACTGCAACGGTGCAGCATCCCCATGGTTGAAGGGGATTAGCATTAGGGGATGGCCTAATTGCTAATCCCCTTCAAATTCATTGGCCTTACTTCTTTATATGAGCCGCAATGGCGCAGTGGTTAGAGTACAGTACTGCAGGCTATGTCTGCTGGCTGCCAGCTGCCTGCAATTTGGCAGTTCGAATCCCACCACGCTCAAGGTTGACTCAGCCTTCCATCCTTGCGAGGTGGGTAAAAGGAGGAGCCAGATTGTTATAGACTGACTCTATAAACCGCTTAGAGAGGGCTGTAAAGCACTGTAAAGCATTATGTAAGTCTAGGTATTATTGCTAAAGCACTGTAAAGTGGTATATAAGTGCTATACATCGAATAGGTAGTAAAAATGTTTTAAAAAGTAAAAAAAAAAAGATTCCAATGATCATGCGGCACAGCTGATTGTCATGGAAACTCCCCCCACCACCACTTTTTAAAGCATTTCTTTTTTACTATCTATTCACCGGAACCGCTAGTAAAAAAAAAAATGCTTTAAAAAGTGAAAAAAAAACCAGTTCCAACAATCCCACAGCTCACAGCTGATCCGCGCGATCGTCAGAACCACTTTTGTTGACTTTTTAAATCATTTATTTCCTACTTATTTGCCTGAACCGGCGGGGGGGGGGAATGTTTTGAAAAGTGGAAAAAAGTTGGCCATCCCCATGTGGTCACATGACCCCTCCCCCACAAACCCACACTCACAGAAGTGGTGGCAAAAAAATATTTTTTTTTTTAGATTTCACTACTGAATGGGCCCTTCCCAATTATGCACTGTACATTCCACAAGCATTGTCTTCCCATTTGTCTTCTTTTAGCTGTTTTCACTTTATAAGATGCAAAGAGTTGGATAAATTTAAAATGACCGTACTGCCCCCTTCACATCCTCTCCCCCCGCCAAAAAAAAGAACAGACGCTAAAGGAAGCCACCTTCCTTTCCATCTGCCCGTCCAGCTTCTGGCTGACAGCACAAAAACTTGCATGTTTCCTGAAAGAACATACTAAGAGGAACTACAGTGAGCTCAGAACTCATGAATATAGGCAAAGCTGCATCAGGATCCTGCGAGCTGTAAAAAAAAAAATTGTTCAAATAATTGTAATTATTGCAATGCATATTTTTTTAAAAAATATGCAAATAAAATGTTTCAAAACTTGGAAAAAAATAGTGAGGAAAAGAAAAAAGGATTCCTAGATTACGTTTCTAGAGCTCAAATGCTTCCTAAAACCGTTCGGTTGTCAGATCCAGCCTCACAGCACGATACCATAATTTATTTTGCCTTTTTAAAAAAAGGATCATATGAAAGGATAAAATACGGCCCCTCGATGAAAAAAAACATTACTCTGAAATATTAGCGGGACAGTGTGTTAATTTTGATGGGGGGGGGGATATGACCGTGGATATATTCGAGGAGCTTGGTTTTTTTCTCTTTTTTTTTGGTTCCATGCATTTGCTGACACTTCCCATGTCAATATAATTCTTAGGAATTCATGGTCCCTCTTTTGCGATGATGTATAACAGCTTAAGAGGATTTAAAATATGGTATTTTGAGTAATGCAGTGTGGTAAATAGCTTACGGAACATTTTTTTCCCTCTCTACTTGCATAGTTTATTAGATACCCTTACTAGCTGCCAGAAGCAAAACTGGTGAATACAATAAGAAAATGCAAGGAAAATAGAGAAATGTAAGTGGCAGAAAACCTCAGGAACTAAGGTGTGATATTATTAAGAAGTATAAAATCTTATTCCAGCCATTTCTGTTATTTGGGAGCCCATTTTATTGTTATTTTGCATGGTTAAAGACACAAATGACCATAGAATCATGTTGTCCACTAGGCAGTTATTCTTAGAAACATGAATAACACCAAGGATTCAAAAAACAACAACAACAACAACAACAACAACAACCTAAGGATTCAAAAAACACCAAGGATTTAAAGAAAGGGCAAAGAAGAGCAAATAAGGTGATTCTTTAGCCTGGAGACTAAAACTTACGAAGGACAATTGCAGGATTGGGGTTTGGCTAGTCTAGAGAAAAAGGGACGTGGTGGCTCAGTGGTTAAGATGCTGAGCTTGTCGATCAGAAAGGTCGGCAGCTCGGCGGTTCAAATCCTTAGCGCCACGTAACAGAGTGAGCTCCATTACTTGCCCCAGCTTCTGCCAACCTAGCAGTTGGAAAGCATGTAAAAAATGCAAGTAGAAAAATAGGGACCACCTTTGGTGGGAAGGTAACAGTGTTCCGTGCGCCTTCAGCATTGAGTCATGCCGGCCATATGACCACGGAGACGTCTTCGGACAGAGCTGCCTCTGGAGAACCCAGACTTCATCTTAGCAGATCGCAAAAATCAGCCAGTCGCATTTATTTATAATGGATTGATTTATTTTGTCCAGATCTAACGTCTGCTTTGAACACACCCATTTTAAAGACCCAGTTTAACAAGGGAAGCTCCTCCTTATCCGTCCCACCCATGGCTCCCCATCCAGACCCAGAAAGTGCCATCATGTCATTCTTCATCCCAACAGAAACAGTGGCAACCAGAGTGTTTCAACAGATAATCAGAGTCCTCTCTCTCCCAGCCCCCCCCCCCTGCAATCCAAATTCATTGGGGTCATTGATAGTCAAATATAGCCTGGGGGTGAATCAGGACTGGGGACTCACTCAGAGCAAGTGGCCTCACGGGAGAGGTGTCCCATGTCCCATTATCCCCGCTCTCATTTGTCTTCCTTCCTGCCTGTTGCTGAATCCACTCCACATCCCTTGAAATGTAAAACAGCTGCTGCCAACGCTTGCCTTCAGATCCCTCGGCAGAGCAAACAGCTCAAAAGCTGGCCCCGAACGCCTGGCCCATCCCATAATACTCCTCATTTGGAAACAATTAAACCCTCAATTGGAGATCTTCTCCAAAGGAGCCCCATTCCATGAGCCTTCTAAATCTCTCGTCTCTTCCCCCTCTCCCCATTCCAGTCTGGGAAATACCTTTCAGAACGAACTGAACATTGGCAGCTGTTGGGCAGGCGGTAACTCTATCCATAGCAGGGGGGGAAATTTGCCATCTTCGTTTTATTTATTTTTGCAGGGCTCATCTGTACGGTTCGGGGGGGGGAGAAGTACCTCTGCCAGAAAAGCCCGCCCGCCCTAACTCACACATAGGGCGTTCCTACAAGAACCCACATTTCCTTTTCTCTCTCTTCCTGGATCACAGAAGCCTTGTTGTCTTCACACATGTTTGGCATCAGGCGCCGGGCCTCAGTTATCGCTGAGTTGTGAAAGATACGATGATGAACTCAAGAGATCCAACATCTGGCTCCAAGCTCATAAACTCTCCATCTGTAACCGGGGAAGGAAGGAGTCTGGAGATGCGCGAGGCGATTAAGTTGGGAAGTTGACGCTGGCTTCAATTCTTTCTAGGTGGTAAGATACCTCCTTCTCCAGGACTTGCGGTTCAGGAAACATCATCCTCTATTGTGAAGCACATCAGCCAACCAACCTTCCCTCCACCCCACCTCCCAAAATCTGCCAGCACACAATTCCTCCTTTCTCTTCCTGGCTGGTTTGTCGGCCAGATGTGTTGGTGGAGGACCCCTCGCTGGGATGCTAAACTAGCAACATGTTGATCAGGGCAGGCAGACATGCAGTCAGCAGCTTCTGGAAAACTTCCCCCTTTGCACTGGAAGTCTTTCTGATACAAAGCAGCTGAACCTCTTGGAATGCCAGAAAGTTCCACAGCTTGTCTGTCTGACAGGTTGGAAGTTTCTGTGGTTCAAATCCCTAGTGCCGTATAATGGAATGAGCTCCCATTACTTGACCCAGCTTCTGCCAACCTAGCAATTCGAAAGCATGTAAAAATGCAAGTAGAAAAATAGGAACCACCTTTGATGGGAAGGGAACAATGTTCCGTGAACCTTCAGTGTTGAGTCATGCCAGCCACATGACCACGGAGACGCCTTCAGACAGCGCTGGCCCTTCGGCTTTGAAATGGAGATGAGCACCGCCCCCTAGAATCGGGAACGACTAGCACATATGTGCAAGGAGAACCTTTACCTTTTAAACACCATTTACATGCAATGCTTTACGGAAATGTATTACAAATGTTACAGATTCATGAGAAAATGAAAGAAAAGGGATTTAGAGGATGAAAACTGTAAAAAAACATTACATCCATCTTCTTTTTGAAGCCATTACTCCCCCCCCCTTTGGCAGGTAATAGAATTGAGCCCCCATCAATTTCCAATCAACTGGTGGGATGTTCAGATATTTGAAGTGCCAGCACAAGTTACTGATTTGTTTAAAAAGTCACATGCCACTCACCAAAAAAAAAAAAGTTTTTCCCACACTTCTACTGAGCCTTGGGTTAAACAAAGTGCTCTCCCTGTTTGCAAATATAATCATTAACCCCGCATTAAGTAAAAAGATCAGAGTTTTCTGCAAAAGAAAATCACACTCGTGCTGTTGGTGGTGGTGGGGAGAAATTCCCAAAGGGTTTAAAATGACATCATCTTTAAGTTCTTTAAGTAATGCTGAATAGTATTCTAAAATTGGTAAAATATTACGGACTAGATTTGAAACTGGGTGAGAATGAATGATATATTATTCCCCACGGCAAGGAGAAGCTGAGATGGTTAAAATGATTCTTTTATCCAAATAAGAGATTATATTTAATTTTGTCTCTAATTTGAAAGAGCTGCAGTGGCGCAGTGGATAGAGTGCAATACTGCAGGCTACTTCTCCTGATCACTGGCTGCCAACAGTATGGCAGTTCGAATCTCATCAGGCTCAAGGTTGACTCAGCCTTCCATCCTTCCGAGGTCGGTAAAATGAGGACCCAGATTGTTGGGGGCAAGAGGCTGAGAGTAACTGCTTAGAGAGTGCAGTAAAGCACTGTGAAGCGGTATATAGGTCTATAGGTATATAAGTCTTCTTTCAAGAAGAGATTGGACTATCATTTGTCAGAAATGGTATTCGCTTGAACTGGTAGTAAAAGAGGCTTTAAAAAAAAAAGTTTCAATGGCAGCTGATTGTCGCATAGCTGATCGTCAAAACTTTTTTTAAAAAAAACTTTTTAAAGCATTTTTTACTACTGATTTTGGCGAACTGGCCCAAACTGGTAGCATTTCAACCCTGTTCCTAGCCCATAGAAATAGCAAGAGTTGGGCACAACTCAGTGGTGGGCCCACCCGCCTGCCCGACGTCCTTACCTGTCTTTAAACACTTCAGTGCTTCCACACATGTGCCAGGCTCATACAGCGCCTGCACGATGCTCCACCAAGCAGCTGAAGCATCTTGGAGGCTCACAGAGACATCACTGGAGTGGAAGACACATGCACGCATTGCACACATTCATGTGGAGGATGCCAGGCCCTGTTGCAACCCTACCTGTTGCAACTGGATCTGGAAGCCACCACTGGCACAACTGAATGGATATCATCATCATCCTTGTGACATCACTTGTCCTTTCTTGTACATTCCCATGGATGAGGAGTGGTTGTGGGAACTGCTGAAAAACAGTCTGTGTGATTGACAGGAGAGCTGGCAATATAAATTCCCAGTTTTGAGAGCTCCATGGGAGCACCTCTGGAGGGCTCCAGGTTGGGGAATGCAGACATGGTGGTCTTGAGCAGCTCGGCTGGGTTTCTCAGAGCTCCTGGTTGTGCAAGTTTTTTTTAATTTGGCAGCATCTGGAATTATTTCCCAGAGATAATCGAGGAAAATAATATACTTAAAAACAACAACAAGAAGACGATTATAAGGATATATGCTTTCTTCCCTGGAAACCAAGTGGGTCAAAGCATATACAAATCATACTCTTGACAAAATGGGAGCTTGAGGAGGATAAGAAGACATTTATTAGGTAAATAAACTATATTAGTTTAACAAGCTGGCTGTAGAGCTTTGGATTCTAAAAGAGGGGGAAGGAAGAAAGAAAAAAAACAGGAGACTGGGGGTAGAATAGATTACTCACTGAAACAACTTGGCTGTGCCACTAATAAAATTAAGTGTTGGAACATAAATGTTTTAATTTCAGCGCAAACGTTCCTAGCAATATTGGTCACCCCCCCTTACCCCTCCTTCCTTTCTACCCTCTCCCAGCCTAGACTAATCCATTTAGAGAAAAATTTACATTTTATTTCTCCAAAGCCATTAGCATTAATATAAAGGTCAACGCTGAAAAGCAGCGTCTACAACCAATACACCAGGGCAAGGCACTCCCCCACCAGGGTAAGGCCAGCGAAGGTCTCACACTCCACCGGACTGACAAGAATCTTTAATTTAAGAGGTCACTCCTCATGACAACACTCACCCTTGGGTGGGGGGGGGAGGGAGGGAAGGAAGGAGGAGAAAAACTCCAATCATAACTTTATAAGGCCTTAGTAAGGCCACACTTGGAATACTGCATTCAATTTTGGTCGCCACGATGTAAAAAAGATGTCGAGACTCTAGAAAGAGTGCAGAGAAGAGCAGCCAAGAGGATTAGGGGACTGGAGGCTAAAACATATGAAGAACGGTTGTTAGAGAAGGGCTGGCAAAAAAACCTAAAAGCATTCAAGCATCCAAGAAGGGACAGGAAAGGAGAAAAGGAAAGATGAAAGACAAAGGAAAAGAGGGGAAGAGAGCAAGGAAGATGAAAAAAGGAAAGAGAGGAAGGAAGAAGAAAGGAGAATGAAGAGGGAAGGAAAAAGAAGAAAAAGGAGAGAGGGAGGGAGGGAGGGAGGAAGGAAGGAGCTAGATTATAATGAGAGTGAGTGAGGGTTTCAGGGAAGTCCTGACTTAGCACTTGTCACCACAGGTCCCCCCGACACAAGTGATGTTGAGTTGGCTAAGCTCACCCCAGCCACGCTCACCTCGACCACACCCATCCACCCAGCCCTCCAAAGTCAAAGAAAACTCTGAAGTGGCCCTCAATGAAATCAAATTTGACACCCCTGTGATAGACCACAGCACATCAGCCTCCCCCTGTCCTCCCCTGTCTCCTGGAGCTTGCCCAAATTCATGTTTGTTGAGTTGATGACACTATCTAACCATCTCATCATCTGCTGTTTCTTACTCCTTTGGCCTTCAGTCTTCCCCAACATCAGGCTCTTTTCTAAGGTGTCCTCTCTTCTTATTTGATGGCCAAAGTATTTGAGTTTCAGCTTCAGTATCTGTCATTCCTAAAAGAACAGGCTTGATTTGGGATTGATCAGTCATCATATAAGGAATGCGGTGTCTAATTTAATGGATGGGACGCAGTGGCTCAGTAGCTAGGATGCTGAGCTTGTCGATCAGAAAAGTTGGCAGTTCGGTGGTTTGAATCCCTAGCACCACATAATAGAGTGGGCTCCCGTTACTTCTGCCAACCTAGCAGTTCAAAAGCATGTAGAAATGCAAATAGACAAATGGGACCACGTTTGGTGGGAAGGTAGCAGCATTCCGTGAGCCTTCGGCATTTAATCATGTCGGCCACATGACCACGGAGACGTCTTCAGACAGTGCTGGCTCTTCGACGTTGAAATGGAGATGTACACCACCCCCTAGAGTCGGGAACACCTAGCACTTATGTGCAATGGGGAACATTTACCTTTACCATTTAGTCATATTTACAGCTCAATAACTTAGAGAAGGATGGTCGTCCTGAGTTCCTTCTTCCACCCCTTATGCAGCTGTGGGCTATGTAGTCTCTTATCTAACTGTTCACCTGGTCTCCTAAGAACATTCCTACTTACAATTACAAGTACAAACCCAGAAGAGGATTAATTTAATCACTTGGTTAAATGTGTGGTGTAAACTCAGTCAAAGTTTTGTAAAGAGGCCAACAAAATCTTAATTTGCTCAAGGTTTTGGCATATTCTTACACTTTTTCATGTCTAGGTGCCCAGTGAATACTTAATATGAAACAAACAAGTTGTTGCACCCAAAACCATTCTTGGCATCCTCCATCTTTCCTATCTCTACCTGCATTTATCATTTGGCTATTTTATTATTTGGAGTTAGCATTATTAGAATGGAAATGTGATATATTGCAAAGCCAAGAGGTTGTTGTCTAACACCATATTTATTTACAGTTATGAATTTGCACTCCATTGATCTCCTTAGAAAATAAACACACAACTCAGCGCTGTCCTTGGGAAGGCACATTGTCCAGAAACAGGATCAAGGAAAGCTGGAATGAACGAAAACAACCTGGCGTATTTAGAAGAAAAAAAGGGAGCCACTTCACCAGTTTCTGGTAAATAGCCTTTCTTATAAGGCTGGCTGGGGAATTCTGGGAGTTGAAGTCCACAAGTCATAAAATTGCTAAGTTTGGAGATCCCCACTTTAGAGTGTGATGAGCACTATATCCTACCATGTTTCCCTGAAAACAAGGTTGGTCTTGTATTAATTTTTGCTCCCAAAGATGCATTTTGAGCCAAGGTGGCGCAGTGGTTAAATGCAGCACTGCAGGCTACTGCTAGATCAGCAGGTCAGCGGTTCAAATCTCACCGGCTCAGGGTTGACTCAGCCTTCCATCCTTCCGAGGTGGGTAAAATGAGGACCCAGATTGTTGGGGGCAATATGCTGACTCTCTGTAAACCGCTTAGAGAGGCCTGAAAGGCCTATGAAGCGGTATATAAGTCTACTGCTATTGCTATTGCTATTTTCTGGTTAGGTCTTATTTTCAGGGAAATACGGCACAAAATGCATCTATCTGGCTGACAATCTTAACTGGGGCTTATTTTGGAGGGGGATAGGGCTTATATTACGAGCATCCTGAAATATCATGCTATGACTTGTCTTTCAGTTGAGTCTTATTTTCAGGGAAACAGAGTAACACTTCTATACAAAATGGTGGGAGGAGACTGAACAAAACCCTGAAGAAGAGGGAATGAACCAACGTCATCAGGCTTACAAGGGGTTTCCTAAAACTATGACATAGTATCATTCCCCAGCACATTGTCTAAGTCAATATTTGGAACGAGGGATTTGATTTTCTTTGCAACATTGCATCACCAGTAAACAAGAAAGGCTTAATTCAGTAAAATAAATAGCCTTAAAAAAAAAAAGGCAAACAAACCATGTAAGTTTGTTTGGGCCAACATTCAACTTTGCCCAACATGAAGGGAATGTTAACTGGTTGGCAAACTTTTTATTTGATATTTCTTTCTTTCTACATTTCATAGGACATTTATGTCACCTTACATACGGCTATGGTTGCTACAACTAGCAGTATTAGTCATTGTACTGACGTCAGATAATAATAATTTCATTTCTGCTCTCATGGCTTAAAAGGCTAGAAAATAGTAAATATTTCATAAACCATTCTGTGGTCCCTACTAATTGTATTTATACAACATTGTCCAAGAATCAAAACATTTCTTCTTCATTCTCTTTTTTTTTTGTCAAGATAGGTTGTTTGTCAAAGTGGTTAAGAGTGTTGGATCAGGTGGTCAAAGATCAGCAAAGAAACTCATTCCAAAGACTAGGTTTTAAACTGCAATATTTTTGCAACAAATCTTTATTTTCAAGAATAGATGCCAGCCAGCAATAATACGGAATTAATGACAATACAGTTGCCAAGTTTCACCATAGCAATGTACAATGAGTTATGAGATTTATAAACTACAGTGATCATAGATTTGAAGGGGCTGGATTGAAGCCGATGGCTGGAATCAGGAAATCAATTAAATTGCATAAATGTAGTTTGTAAAGTCTGCTACCAAAGGATGGGAGACAAGAAGCAAGTAATCTGCATGGAAGCTTCAATAACTCCAGCTGTGAAAACAATCTTCTCTGTCTGCCCCAAAAGACACTCAAAGAGTTGGACTTCTTAAATTTTAACAGATTAACAGAGTTGGGAGGGACCTTGTAAGTCTTCTAGTCTAACCCCTGACCAAGCAGGAGACCCGACACCATTTCTGACAGATGGCGGTGCAGTCTTTTCTTGAACGCCTCCAGTGATGAAGCTCCTACAATTTCTGAAGGCAACTTCTGTTTCACTGTTCTCACTGTCAGAAAAGATCTCCTTATTTCCAGGTTGAATCTCTTCTTGGTCAGTTTCCATCCATTATTCCTTGTCTGGCCTTCAGGTACTTAGGAGAATAGGTTGCCCCCCTCCTCTCTGTGGCAGACCCTCAAATTTTGGAACATTGCTATCATGACTCCCCTGGTCCTTCTCTTTACTAGACTAGCCATGCCCAGTCCTTGTAGCCATTCTTCATATGTTTTACCCTCCATCTTTGTTGCTCTTCTCTGCACTCTTTCTAGAGTCTCAACATCTTTTTTATAGTGTAGTGACAAAAACTGAATGCAGGATTCTAGGTGTGGTCTTACTAAGGCTTTATAGAGTGGTATTAGTACCACACATGATCTTGATTGAATCCCTCTGTTAATGCACTTTAGGATTGCATTGGCTAATTGTTCCACTATTAGGACATTTCTTATATGATGTTATGTTGTTATGTTATGTTACTTTACATTACGTTACATTACGTTACCTTACGTTACGTTATATTATGTTCTGCTATGCTATGCTATGCTAAGCTATGTTTATTGTGTTGTGTGTTATGTTTATGAGCTCCTAAAGCAGCATCTAGTGTGGCTAAAACAGCCAATTCGGGAGTGGCAATCCCTTCCACTTTGAGGGCAGATTCAGAAAATATAAATACAAATATACCACTTGGAAACACTGCCAGAGAGAAACATTTGGGGATACCAAATTGTCCTTCTCCCTCCTTGGTTACCCATGGCAAATGGATTGCAGGACTTCTAAATTTTGTCCATGATTTCCACGGCTTGAAAGGCTGTCACAGGGAACAGCGTGTGGACAAGAAGCAACGGGTGGAAGCTCATTAAAGAGAAACCCAACCTGGAAGTGAGGAGGAATTTCCTGACAGGGAGAACAATTAATCCATGGAATAACTTGCCTTACAGATTTGCAAGGGCTCCATGGCTACAGGTTTTCAAAAAGTAGATTGGAGAATCGTTTGACCAGGGTGAAATAAGGATTCCTTCCTTGGGCAGGAGGTTGGACTGCAAGACCTCCAAGGGTTCTCTCATCCCTCTGATTCTATGAGCTCAGACAACCAGTAGGGATCTCTGACTGCCATCTAATGATTAACTGGATTATTGCAATCCTTCTCTGGTCCCTCTGTCCCAATTGTATGTCTTCATCAGGAAGTTCCCTTTCCTCTTTTTCTCCTGGTGTTTGCTCAGTTCTACCTCAGATACTGCTATGATTCTTGATGAAAGTATCTTGTCTTTTTTATGTACACTGAGAGTGTATGCACCAAAGACAAATTCCTTGTGTGTCCAATCACACTTGGCCAATAAAGAATTCTATTCTGAATGAAGAAAGCTGACGTTGTGATGACACGACATGCGATCTCAGAGCTCCGAGATCGCAGTTGACACTTTTGCCACTGGACGGTCCATTTGGCCCTAAACCATCCCGAAGAGACAGTGACAGGGAAGAGTATGTCTTGCTGATCTCAGGGACACTGCAAAGTCCCTGATTGATCCAAGAAAATCTCTTCTAGCCGGCGACATAAGCACAGCTCCAAGCTGCTGAAGTTGGGACAGCTCCGCAGTGGGAGGAAAGCGGAAAGAGAAAGTGTGTTAATCTGGTGAGGAAATTGTATTTTTATAAAAGACTGCCCAAAAAAGATTGAAGCTAAACTAAATTGGTAAAGAAAAAAAAAAAGCAACGAAATTAAGTATTATTGGACAGTGTGTTATCCTTTTTTTCCCCTATGGATGGAAGTTTTGTAAACATTTTCTACTTTTTAAAGTGAAAGTATCAGTTTTTCTTCTTCTATTTCTTTTTTACCTATGGATTAAATATTTTTCTTTATTTCTACAATACTGGTTGGGATGGATTTTTTCTTTTCATTTTGTTACATTTAAGAATTTTGTTACTTCTAAGCCTGAAACATAAAGAAGATATAAAAGGAATATAAAGAGGGTAGTAACTTCAGAGGGAAAAGAAGTTACATTGCCACTTGAAGGTAGAAGATTGAGTCCTGGAAACATTGCTTTTTCTTTTTTCTCTTTGATCATTTTGACCTTGCACTTCAAAGGCTTCAGCTTGTTTATAGAAGAGATAAGGAGAAGAGCATGGGTGTTTAAACAGGTGCTCTTTGGATGCTCTTTGGTAACCGGAAAGAAGTGAAAGCAAAACTTTGTTTTTAAACTAGCGTGGCAGTGTTTACTAATTGGAAGGATGGCACGACACCAAAAAGAAACCATAACATTACAACAGATTATGTCTGAAATTCAAAAATTATTAGAAATAATGAGAGAGTTGAGAAGAGATTGGAAAATATTTAAAATATAAATTGTAATGTGGTAAAACCTGATGGAAAAATGGAAGATATCCAGCAAATGGAAAAAGTGGAGGTTAGAGTTCTAAAAACCCAAGGGAAAAATGAACAAAGAGGCAAGATAATTGTGGATATGGATAGCGAACTGAGTGTGGTTGGAGATGGAAAGAGTGGAACATGGAAAGGGAAGATAGATGTAAAGGTGCTCTACTCCAGATTTCATGGTATAGAAGAAGAAAAAAGAGAAGAATTGATGGATTTAAGAAGAGAAACTTTGACAAAAGCATTCTATTCTATTCTATTCCATTCCACTCCACTCCGTTCTATGTTCTATGTTCTATGTTCTATGTTCTATGTTCTATGTTCTATGTTCTATGTTCTATGTTCTATGTTCTATGTTCTATGTTCTATGTTCTATGTTCTATGTTCTATGTTCTATGTTCTATGTTCTATGTTCTATGTTCTATGTTCTATGTTCTATTCCACTCCACTCCATTCTGTATTCTGTATTCTGTATTCTGTATTCTGTATTCTGTATTCTGTATTCTGTATTCTGTATTCTGTATTCTGTATTCTGTATTCTGTATTCTGTATTCTGTATTCTGTATTCTGTATTCTATTCCTTTATTCTATTCTATTCTACTCCACTCCACTCCATGTTCTATGTTCTATGTTCTATTCCATTCCACTCCACTCCACTCCACTCCTCTCCACTCCACTCCACTCCATTCTATATTCTATATTCTATATTCTATATTCTATATTCTATATTCTATATTCTATATTCTATATTCTATATTCTATATTCTATATTCTATATTCTATATTCTATATTCTATATTCTATATCCGACATCCGACATCCGACATCCGACATCCCACATCCCATATTCCATATTCCATATTCCATATTCCATTCTATTCTATTCCATTCCACTCCACTCCGTATTCCGTATTCCGTATTCCGTATTCCGTATTCCGTATTCCGTATTCCGTATTCCGTATTCCGTATTCCGTATTCCGTATTCCATATTCCATATTCCATATTCCATATTCCATTCCACTCTGTATTCTATATTCTATATTCTATATTCTATATTCTATATTCTATATTCTATATTCTATATTCTATATTCTATATTCTATATTCTATATTCTATATTCTATATTCTATATTCTATATTCTATATTCCACTCCATGTTCTATGTTCTATGTTCTATTCTATTCTATTTTCTATTCCACTCCACTCCATGTTCTATGTTCTATGTTCTATGTTCTATTCTATTTTATTCTATTCCATTCCATTCCTCTCCACTCCACTCCACTCCACTCCACTCCACTCCATTCCATTCCATTCCATTCCATTCCATTCCATTCCATTCCATTCCATTCCATTCCATTCTATTCTATTCTATTCTATTCTATTCTATTCTATTCTATTCTATTAGAAAGATTATTTAAAAAACCCAATTCCACCCAACCATCCATCCTTCAGCTGTTCCAGTCTGTTCATACCATTCTTTCAAAACACGCTGGTATGAAATGATCAATATGTACTGGTGTCTTTCTATTAATATTCGCCCACTCCACTGGTGGGATAGGGAGTGCGGGGGGGGGAGAATGAAGGAACAGGGGGCACAGCATATTATGTCATTGGGGAGGGGTGGAAGCAAGCTGCACTCGATCCTTAAAATTAATTGGCAAAAGCTTTTAAAGCACGCAGGACCCAGGCCAAATGGATCTTCGGCGCACTGCCTCCTCCGCGATGCCAGAGGAAGAGGTCACTGTGAATGTGTAGATTTATGCAGAAGGCTGCCCCCGTGATGGAAAATTGAGACAAAAGCGTTTGGATTTTATTATTCCATTTACTCTGACCCGGGGCCAGTGTGGGGTTCGGGGAGCCTGGTTTATGTATTCAGCTGGTTGCCACACTGAAGGCCATTTGGAGATACTTAGGCAAAGGGAGGACCCCCCTCCTCTTGCAGCTCACAGCTGTAACAACACCGTATCAAATATATGTTAGAGCGAAAACACAGACTGATCTCGTCTCCAGCAGGTGCTTTTTCAAGAGCAACTGCCCCTGAAAATACTGATCTGAATGATGGGGGGGGGGGGGCTTTAAAACTTGTCCAATGACTTATTTGAAGACCACGCATGGGATTCAGAAGCATCCAACAAATGTTGAGTTTCAACAAGGGGGAATATTTGTAGCTCAGGATTGACATGAGGGGGTCCTTCATACTCTCTGAGCTGGGTGGTTTTTCTTGCAGATGTTTCATCGGCCAAACTAGGTTTCATACTGTTTCATTAATTTATTGATTGGCCCTATCAAAGTGCAAAGTTCCAAGGCACAATATTTTTTTTAACTAAAATTTGATAAAATACAATTTAAAATGGCATTGGATAAAATACGACTTAAAATGAAATGGGAATAAAATACTGTCTAAAATGAAACAGGAATAAAATACAATCATTTAAGATTTAGATGAAATATGATAAAATTGTAATTCGGTGTCACCCTTGCAATCTACCCCAATCAGTCCCACATTATGCAAATCTCAACTGAACCATTTTGCTTAAGTATTGTGTTGTGTAAAATGTTCTTTTCAGATTCTGGCCACACATAAGGTAAGCGGTTTTGATATGGGGATCCAGGAGTCGGATTCAACTGGTTCACACTGGTTTGGGTGAACAGGAAGTTAATTTTGCATCCGGTTCACCAAACTGGTTGTTGCAAGGACCGACTGGCCCTGCCCACCCCACCCCTCCCCTCCCAGGAGTCTCCACGTGGCCCATTCATCATGCCAGATAAGTGCAGGGCCCGAGTGGAGGGTCTGGGAGGGTGAAAAACAGGCCTCCTGGAAGTTTGGAAGTGAGCCCATTTCTGGCCTCCAGAGGGCCTCCAGAATCTGGAGGACAGTGGTGGGTTGCAGGCAGTGTACCTCAGTACAGGGGTACCAGAGCCTGCTCGGAGCACCGGATACCATTCCGGTACAGTGCTCCAGAGGGCCCACACACCTGCCTGAGTTCTTTACCTGTCTTATAAGGCTTCTGTGCTTCCGTGAACACGCATGGCGCATACAGCCCCTGCGCGACGTTCCGCAGAGCAGCTGGAGCTTCACGGAGACTCGGGAAGGCGCTAAGACGCATGCCCGCGTGGCACATGTGTGCAGTGGTGGGATCCGGAACCCACCACTGCTGGGGGAATATGTTTTCGTCCTCCAGGAGGCTCAGGGAAAACCTCCGGAGCCTGGGAGAAAACAGCACCTGCTGTGGTGCAGGAGGACGAGTAGACTATGCCCACCATGGCCATGCCCACCCAGCAATTGGGCAGAGAACCAGTTGCTAACACTTTTGAATCCCATCACTGGGAATGACCAATGGGTATATAGACCAAGGTACCTGTGTCTCACCCACTTATGCAGGAAACAATCAAATAGGATGTGAGCCAGGTCTTCTTCCTCTGCCCCTCTGCAAATGCAGAGACTCCCAAACCAGGTTCATTTTCTAGCACTGATGATGATGTGACATAGTTTGGGTAATGCAACGTCTGCAAGGAAACCGCCGAGGTCTAAGAGCATCAAGGAGCCCTCTATGCCGAATCCAGATTTTGGATGGAGTAAAAGTCGGAGGAGCTGTAAAAGAGTGAGACGTTTTTATTCCTGCTGGACCCCCGGGATCAACCAAAGTGGTTTGAAATACAGGTGGTCCTCGACCTACAACAGTTCATTTAGTGACCGTTCAAAGATAAAATGGCATGGGGGAAAAGTGACTTATGACCATTTTAGACAGCTACGATCTTTGTAACATCCCCAGGATCATGTGATCAAAATTCAGACGTTGACAATCGGCATGTACTTATGACAGTCGCAGTGTTGCAGGGTCATGGGGTCAGCTTTTGTGACCTTCTGACAAGCAAAGTCAATGGGGAAATCAGATTCACTTAACAGCCAGGCTACTACTAGTCAACTATAGTGAGTTACTTAACAAATGTGGCAAGAAAGGCTGTAAAATCTATCTATCATCTCTCTTTCTCTCCTTCTCCCTCTCCCCCTTCTCTCTATTCTCTTTCTCTTTCTCTCTCTCTCTCTCTCTCTCTCTCTCTCTCTCTCTGTTTCTCTCTCTGTCTCTCTGCCTCTCTGTCTCATCTCCCTCTCATCTCTATCAACTCTCTTTAGTCTTTATTATCAATCTGTAACTATAATCAATCCCTATTCTATTCTGTTCTGTTCTGTTCTGTTCCATTCTGTTCCATTCCATTCCATTCCAACCCTTACCCCATCCTACCCTACCCTACCCTACTCTATTCCATCCCATTTCATTTCATTCCATTCCAACCCTTACCCCATCCTACCCTACCCTACCCTACTCTATTCCATCCCATTTCATTTCATTCCATTCCAACCCTTACCCCATCCTACCCTACCCTACCCTACTCTATTCCATCCCATTTCATTTCATTCCATTCCAACCCTTACCCCATCCTACCCTACCCTACCCTACTCTATTCCATCCCATTTCATTTCATTCCATTCCAACCCTTACCCCATCCTACCCTACCCTACCCTACCCTATCCTATGTATCCTATTCATTTTGGGAACACCTGAAGTTAAAGGGCTCCCTCTCTCTATCATTCTGATGCTTTAAAAATGTCACAGAATATGGAAAGGAAATATGATCCAGTCTGGTCATTTCTTCCAGAGGGAAAGCTCAAAATGTTTTAAGAAATTCTGTGTTAAGATCAAACTTATGAGGCATCTTTGAGCCTCCTACTATTACTTCCCCCATTGACTCCACCATCACTCCCCTCCTCCCTGCAGAGGCTGTCCTTTCTCTCCCTCCATCCCTCCTTTTTTAAGTCCTTCATCCATCTGGGTGACTTCAACGGTGCTTAGCTGACAAATGGAGTAAAGCTCCTGTAAGAGAGTAGCCCATTCTGGGCCATCTAGCCAGTCAATTCTTTAATGCCACAGTGTTTCCTGCAAAACAATTCAGTTGTGCAAGTGTGACCCTTCTGATATCCACACTGAGGAGAGAGAGGAACAATTGGATTTGAAGACTAGTTAAGTGTTTCATTTGTTTACATATTTTTAACCGCTGCTCATATCCTTAAAAATCACTGTAGTTTGATCCATGCGGGGCGGGGTCAGCTGACTCCCCTAAATTCTTTTTTGGGAGATCTGATTCAGGCTTAAACACACAAACACACATGGATGATGGGTTGTGTAGCAATTTTTGCTCTCTGTGGCCAGGACTGAGCTTGTTCCATGGATATTTGTGCTGTCTACAAGCAGGTGTGCCACATTCCTCTATAGCTACATCAGTCAGAGCATAGAAGGATTACTTCAAAGCATACAGAATGACAGAGTTAGAAGGGACTTTGGAGATAGCAATAACACTTAAACTTATATACTGCTTCATAGTGCTTTACAGCCCTCTCTAAGTGGTTTACACAGTCAGCATCTTGCCCCCAACAATCTGGGTCCTCATTTTCCCACCTTGGAAGTAAGGAAGGCTGAGTCAACCTTGAGCTGGTCAGGATCGAACTGTTGGCAGTTGGCAGAATTAGCCTGCAACACTGCATTCTAGCCACTGTGCCACCATGGCAATAGAAGAATAGAATAAAATAGGAATAGGAATAGCACTTACTTATATACCACTTCTTAGTGCTTTACAGCCCTCTCTAAGCAGTTTACAGAGTTAGCCTCTTTCCCCCAACAATCTGGGTCCTCATTTTACCCACCTCAGAAGGATGGAAGGTTGAGTCAACCTTGAGCCAGTGAGATTTGAACTGCTGAACTGCAGCTAGCAGTCAGCGAAATAACCTGCAGGACTGCACTCTAACCACTGTGTCACCTTGGCTCATTAGATCTCACCTTCTAATCCAACCCCCTCTTCAAGCAGGAAACCCTACATCATTCCAGACAAATAGCTGTCCGGTTTCCCCTTAAAAAGCTCCAGGGATGGAGAACCCACAACTTCTGGAGTCCAGCTGTTCTGCTCATTAATCTCATGCATTTCAGTAGGATTTGCATGTTGGATTCTTAGCATGTTATCTAGCATGGGATCAAGTGCCCTAAAACACAGATGGCTAAGTATACTCTGGACGTGTTCAGAAACACTGTCCTTTCTTTGTCCTGGAAAACCTCTATGACCTGCCTCAGCAATGAGAATACAGGTAGTCCTGGCGACCATAACGGAGCCCCAAATTTTCTGTTCTTAAGTGAGACATTCGTCAAATGAGTTTTGCCCCATTTTACGACTTTTCTTGGCCCAATTTTTAAGGGACTTGCTGCATTGTTAAGTTAGTAACCCAGTTTTTACTTGAATCTGGCTTCCCCATTGACTTTAGAACATAGACTATCATAAAGGTGCTTTTTCTGGAGGCAACTGGACTTTCTTGTTTTTTTTTCCTTTTGAATACATTTCACTTCTCATTCAAGAAGCTTCTTCAGCTAGGGGAATGGAAGGATTTATACTTCTTGTAGACAGCTGGTCATTTGCATCCTTTTTAGAGAGCCACTGAGGCCACTTGGAGGTTTATCTGAGCCCTCTGGGTCAACTGAGTACTGCAAATGGGCACCTATGTGGCAGAGGTGGGTTCCTACCAGTTCGCACTTATTCGGTAGAACCGGTTCGTCAAATCTACCGAACCGGTTAGAAGAGGTTCCACCAGTGGACCCAGAAAGCAGGCAACACCTACAGAGGAGGTTCCAAATTTTTTTGAAACCCACTGCTGGTCCTTGGATATGATTATTCTATACTATCATGCTCATATTTATAAAACTCAGTGCCTCTGTGAAAGGTAAGGATGACTACTGCGTTTGTGGTGCAATCAGAACATTGCGTGTGTTGAAGTTGTTTTAACGCAAACCAAAGATGCCTTTTAAAAACCAAGTTTACATCATATTCTTATGCATGCCAGCGCTGTGTGTGAGGTAATTTAAGGTGGTTCTGACAAATGTCGTCGGCATCTTCATATCCGGTCACATGGGCAGCAAGCCACTCCCATCCGGTCACATGGGTGGCAAGCCACTCCCATCCTGTCACATGGGCAGCAAGCCACTCCCATCCGGTCACATGGGTGGCAAGCCACTCCCACAAAGGAGGCCACACCCACAGAGTAGGTTCAAACAATTTTTGAAACCCACCACTGCTATGGGGCAATCATGATCTGGATGTCTGAGAATCTCTACAGACTTATAGAATATCACATTGTCACAAAAGGTGATCACATGATCTTGGGACACAGCAAAGTTCATAAATATGATCCAGTTGCCATGTGTCCAAATTTTGATCACGTGATCATGGGGAAGCTGCAAAGGTCGTAACTGTGAAAAGCGTCATAAGTCACATTTTTCAGTGCCATTGCAACCCATCTGCCCCGTTGCACTGTATGGCACTAAATGCTGGGCAGCTACAACAGGGACCAAAAGTTCTCTCTGTGCCATGGAAATGCGAATGCTCCATTGGATATTGGGAATCTCCCTTCTTGACCACATCACAAATGACATCATTCGACAACATTTTGGTGTGGCACCAGTTATAGAGAAAATATGGCTGGCTCCGCTGGTATGGATTTGTCCTGAGAGCAGCACCTTCCACTGTTGCCAAGAGTCAATGACCAACTAGAAGTCAATGGCCGGTGCCCTCACGGGCATCCAAAACAGAGATGGCAAGACACCATCAACAAAGATATGCAAGCTGTGGGCCTGTGCCCTGGAGACACAGTTGACCATGCAAAGTGGCACTCAATGATCTGAAAAGCAGACCCTGCACATGTGGGAATACACTAGGACAGTTGTTCCCAACCTTTTTTTTTTGGCTCTGCCCCACCAAAGCATCTCTAAAATCCTGGTACAATTCTTACTTTACTCAAAAAGTGAACTCTACTCACATGGAGGAAGGTTCAAATTGCCCCCATTAAAAATCAAATTGCGCCCCCCCCCCCGGGTGAGGCTTGGGCCCCACGTTGGGAACCACTGAACTAGGAAGAAGAAGGTTGCAATCTTGAACGGTCACTAAATGATCTGTTGTAAGTTGAGGACTACCTGTACATATTCCCACCATGGCTGCCTCTTGTATGGCTCAATTCTCTGTCAGTGAGAGCAATCATCCCATGGAACAGAATATGCCTTCAGAAGTTGTGGGAGCTTTATCCCTTTGAAAAAGAGATTGGACTGCCATTTGTCAGAAATAGTGTAGGGTCTCCTGCTTAGGCGGGGGTTGGACTAGATGACCTACAAGGTCCCTTCCAACTCTAATAATATGTTTAAAAAAGGCATTAAGGACTCATGCTTGGCTTTCTTTTTCCTTCCGGGTTGTGGCTTTTTAGACTATAAACCCAAAAGGAGGGGTAATGTGGTTTTTCACGAAACGGCCTTCCTCACCAAGGAACAGGAGATCAATTTCCATCAAACGGACCCAGTCTTCTGAAAATGGGCAGGGTAACAAGTGAAGCAGGTCCAAATGGGCTTGAATCAAATCAGGTTCTGCTAATGTGATTTGGCAGATTCAATCCATCCGTTGATTCAATTTATCAAATTGATGTAATGCTTCAAATTGGTCCAAATCAATTCAGTGCAACGATATTCACACAAGCCTGAATATCAAGCACTCTTCGGGGAATCCAAAAATGGTAGTTTGGAGAGAGAGAAAATGATGCACCCTCTGTCCTTGGTCTTCCATCTCTGACCTGAGGGAAGTTCTGAAGAATAAATTCAGTGGCGTTGATGGCTTCTTGTCTTGCAGGATGTGAAGCCAAGGACCAGCGGGAAACAGAAATACCCATCACAACCTTTTGCAGGGCCAACTAAAATTGCAATGGAAGGAAAGGAAATGCTGTCTTTCCACACCAACGTGGCCCACCCTGCAGGACTGTTAGGAGGATAAAATGGCAATATTCCAAATATGTTGCTCAGAGCAATTTTGACAAAGAAGAAGAAGGGACTCTTTATGTTAACACATTTTCTTTTCACAAGGGAAAAGGAAATATAGAAAAAAGAAGATAGATGATAGACAGATGGACATACAGATTGACAGACAGATAGATGATAGATATATTGATAAACTGATAGATGATATCTATCTATCTATCTATTTATCATTCATGTATGTATGTATGTATGTATGTATGTATATGTATATGTATATGTATATGTATATGTATATGTATATGTATATGTATATGTATATGTATATGTATATGTATATGTATATGTATATGTATATGTATATGTATATGTATATGTATATGTATATGTATATGTATATGTATATGTATATGTATATGTATATATGCATATGCATATGCATATGCATATGCATATGTATATGTATATGTATATGTATATATATTCATCATTTCTCTGTGTCTGTCTGTCTGTCTGTCTGTCTGTCTGTCTGTCTATCTATCTATCTATCTATCTATCTATCTATCTATCTATCTATCTATCTATCTATCATCTCTCTCTTTCTAGTCCATCTTGTCTGTCTATCTATCTATTTGAATCTCCCTATTCATCACTGGAGGCTTTCAAGAAGAAATTGGACTGCCATTTGTCAGAAATGGTGTAGGGTCTCCTATTTCGGCAGGACGTTGGACTAGATGACCCACAAGGTCCCTTCCAAATCTATTATCTGTTATCTCTTAGAGATAGATAGATACAGTGGTGGGATTCAGTCAGTTCGCACAACTTCGGGAGAACCGGTTGTTAACCTTCTGAGCAGTTTGGTGAACTGGTTGTTGGAAAAAATCATTAGGGCAGAGAACCAGTTTTTAAATTATGTGAATCCCATAGATAGATAGATAGATAGATAGATAGATAGATAGAGAGAGAGAGAGAGAGAGAGAGAGAGAGAGAGAGAGAGAGAGAGAGAGAGAGAGAGAGAGAGATGAATTGAGAGACAGAGAAATAAAGAGATTTATTCCTCTGGGAAAAGGAAACACTTTAAAATATTTTAGAATAACATGACATCAATTTTATACAATATAGCTCTATCTAATTAAATGAGAAAGGACCACAGTTTAAAAAATTAAGAATGGGAAATAGTTAAGTTTTCGGACCCCAGCAAGAGAGAGAAAAAATGGAAACTGGTCTAGTTCTTTTGTACAGATTAATATCGGAATGAAGGGCAAAAGGAGCTGTTATTCAGAGTGGATGCTATAAAACTGTAAGCCCTTGCGAAAAAGTTATTGCAGCGGTAGGCTTTATCATCTTCACTCCCAAAACAAGAAATGTGGCATTCTCTAGGAAGCATACCATCAAAAGTGCCAAAAGAAAGGAACACAGTTAAGCTAACTAGTGTCCATTCCTGCAAACAAAGAGGAAAGGGGGTGGAGGGAAGGATATGTAAATTTCTTCCTCTTTCAATTCTTCCCCCCTTCCCACTTTCCTAACAAAAAAAGAAAGAAAGCTTTCCCCCTCTCCCCTCTTATTTGAAAATAACCAGGCTGCTGCTAGAGTAATGTTCTTACATATAAATTGAAATCCTTTTTGCTATTTACACTACTGATTTCTTCACTTTCTTTAATCTCCTCTTTCAAATTAATACACAATAACAGCAGATTCTTCTCCCGGCTGTCTTGCCGCTTGTTCATATTTACTCAAGTGTCTGGAGTGAAGATTGTACACATTCTTTTAATCCACCTGGCTGTGTTAGTTAAAAGCCCAGATAAAATCAGCTGCACTTAAAATCTTAACCTTTTAAGTCTGAAATATTTTCGAATGTCTGGGATCATGGCAACTGTCCAAGGGGGAGATGGTGGGGGTGAGAGAAAGGGGCCCTGAAACAGTTTTAGATTTGGGGCAATTTATTTTCACGCCATGTCCACGGCAGGACAATCGTGGATTCTGCGAATTTCTATGAATCGGCCACTTGATCAGACAAAATTGCCTACCGTGGACAAAGGCTCTGGAGAGGCTTAATAGATCTATTCTGGTTTTATCATGTGCCATTGTCTTAAATTCCACAACATTTGAATGAGGCATTTCACTGATCAGGGACCCAACTTGTCCTATAGGGGTGAAACTATACCAGTTTAATCAAGGATTATTCTTTTGGTCCTGACAGTTGACTTAGTGGAAGGTCTGAATGGACTGCAGTGACCTTAGGTCCATGTGGAGACTTTAGAAAGAGTGCAGAGAAGAGCAACAAAGATGATTAGGGGACTAAAGGCTAAAACCTATGAAGAAGGGTTGCAGGAACTGGGTATGTCTAGTTTAATGAAAAGAAGGATGAGGGGAGACATGATAGCAGTTTTCCGATATCTCAGGGGCTGCCACAAAGAAGAGGGAGTCAAGCAATTCTCCAAAGCATCAGAAGGCAGCACAAGAAGGAATGGATGGAAACTAATCAAAGAGAGAAGCAACCTAGAACTAAGGAGAAATCTCCTAATGGTGAGAACCATTAACCAGTGGAACAGCTTTCCTCCAGAAGTTAAAAACTGGAGTTTTTTTAAGAAGAGACTGGACATCCATTTGTCTGACATAATATAGGACAGTGTTGGTGAACCATTTTGACACCGAGAGCTGAAATGGGAGCGCATGTATACGTACGCCGGGTGGCTGCTTTTCATGTTTCCAGTGCTTGCATGCACCCTGGCCACCTGGTCTTCTAGTTTCTGGCATGCATGCATGCATGCATGCGTGAAGACCAGCTGGCCTATGCACATGTACATTCTGGAAATCAGAAGACCAGCTGCCCAGTGCAAGAAAACAGGAAGAGCAGCATGCGCAGGACAGTGCGATTGGGCTCAATTGTGGTCGTCAATCGAGGCCCACCCATAGATGTTATTGTTCCAAACCTGACGCTTTAACACACATGATGGGAATGTTTCCATCACATCATTTAGGGTGCCGAGGAATGTTTGAAGAGGTGGACCAGCCAGGAAAAAGAGATGTTGGGGGAGCTTCGTGTCCATTGTTTCTCTCCCCACGGCTCTTTTCGTATGACTTTCTTCTCCCAATCTCACTTCAACAAGGGTCCTCATAGAAGCCAGCATAATGGGGGCATTGTTGGGCTCGGGATTTCATTTCCACCGTCACAAGCTGCCCCTGCATCGCCTGTCATTGCAATTTGTCACCCTGTTTGTGCCGGCTATATCTTGCTTGAAGTCACCGTTTCCCCTCCCCTCCCATGGGTTGCATAATCGCTTTGCGTGGTAGAATGGAACCGCCCAGGCGTCCTAAAGAGAGATAAAATTTAGAGGTGGGAAGACAGAGGTGATCCAAAGGAGCAGAAAACTCCCAATTAGATGAACTCTGCAGATTTATACCAATAATAAAAAAGGAAATAAGAGCATAAGGAAATGAATTTGGGTTCCAAGTGTTCCCTTCCCTTCCTCTCTTTCCCTCCCTCTCTCCTTCCCTTCTTCACTTCCCATCCTTTCCTCCTTTCCTTTCCTCCTTTCCTTCCCTTCCCTTCCTTTCCTCCTTTCCTTCCCTTCCTTTCCTTCCCTTCCTTTCCTCCTTTCCTTTCTTTCCTCCTTTTCTTTCCTTTCCTTCCCTTCCTTTCCTCCTTTCCTTTCATTCCCTTCCTTTCCTTTTATCCTTCCCTTCCCCCTTTCCTTTCTTTCCCCTTGTCTTCCCTTCCCTTCATTTTCTCCCTTCATTTCCTCCTTTCCTTTCCTTCCCCTTTCCTTTCCCTTCCTTTCATATCTTTCCCCTTCCTCTCTCTTCCTCCCTCCCTCCTTCCTTTTCTTCCTCTCCAGCCCTCCCGTTCCTCTTCTCTCTTCCCTCTTCTCTCTTCCCTCTTTTCTCTTCCCTCTTCCCCTTTCTTTTTTTGATTGCCTGTCATTTATTGAGGCTTCAGGCATCCACATCAGTTGCTAGACGTTTTAACTCTACTCTCCCCACTCTTGGACCACCTATTGGATTAAGGCTGAGTTATGCCACTTTGTCCCAGCAGGGTAATGGGCCCTTCCAAAGGGACATCAAAAGGAAGTGAGGGAAAAGGAAGAGACAAGCTAGCGTAGATTAAAGAGAAGAGTTGACCTTAAATCTTGACCCAATCCTGCACTAATTGATGGATTTTCAAGTTGGGGAATTTCTTCCTCAATGCCCACCGAAGTTCAAGAGACTTTCTCTCTCTTCTTCATCCCCTTCCTCTCATTTTGGCCCTGGTTTGCCAATGCTGACAGCTTATAAAATAAAGCAGTTTTGTTTTTACTGGAAGTGCCATCAATCTTTTTTCTTCGGAGCCCAGGGTAGGTGGGAAAGAAGATGCTGGTGGGTTAAAGTTATGATGCGAATGCCTCCGGCACTCCAGGAAGATCATTTATTTCACTAATGAAAGGAAAGAGAACAGCAGAAAAGCATGTGCAGTGTTCTTCCCTGGGAAGGAATGAAAGCAGAAATTTGCCCGCTTGCCCGAAAAGTTAATTCAGCTTATATGAAACATGCCCTTAAATAAATAGAACCAGAAGATGCTGTACAAAGAGAGACACAAATCCTGTCCATGGTGCTTGTTTTTTTCAACCCTGAGGCTCTTTTACATTACTTTCATCTTCTGGATAAATTCTGGGCCCTTGTAATGCTGTCCAACGTCTTTCTTCTTGACTGGATAGAAGCGATTTATTTTTGGTCAATCTATTGCTATTGAAAATGAACAATTCTCAGGGATAAAAAATGAGGCATCCATCAAAACCTGCAATGGGATGTGAGAGTAACCTTAGGAGGCAGGAGGAAAAGTCTGGTCTGGACAATGATGTAATAAATGAAATCTGAACCCAGAGGAGGAACAGAGAAGGATAACAGACAATAGATTCACAGACTTAGAAGGGACCTTGGAGGTCACATAGTCCAACCACTCGCCCAAGCAGGAGACCCTACACCATTTCTGACAGATGGCAGTCCAGTCTCTCCTTGAAAGCCTCCAGTGTTGGAGCTCCCACAACTTATGGAGGTAAGCCCTTCCACTGATTAATTGTTCTAACCGTTAGGAAATTTCTCCTTAGTTCTAGGTTGCTTCTCTCCTTGATTAGTTTCCACTTATTGCTTCTTGTCCTGCCTTCTGGTGCTTTGGAAAATAGATTTACTCCACTCTTCTTGGTGGCAGCCCCTGAAATATTGGAACACTGCTATCATGTCACCCCTAGTCTCTTTTTAATAGTGCACCAGTACATCACTTGAGCTTGAAATCCAAATGCCAGCCCTGTTCTGTGAAAATTACAGAATAACAGAGTTGGAAGGGACCTTGGAGGTCTTCTAGTCCAACCTCTTGCTCTAGCAGGACACCCTATACAATTTCAGACAAATGCCTGTCCAGTTTCTTTAAAAACCTCCAATGATCACAGGATCTCAAACCCATCTTCTTCTTGTGTTTGCCAGAGCTTCTTCAAGGGTAGGTCTCATTCTTTAAGGAATTAAGGTAGGGTGTTGAAGCCCAAAGCTGGTGGAGTTAGGAGAAGGAGATGGGGTAGCAGATTCAAAAATTTAAAAAAACCGGTTCTGTGGGTGTGGCTTGGTGGGTGTGGCAGGGGAAGGATACTGTAAAATCTCCATTCCCACCTCACTCCAGGGGAGGGTCAAGGGTGGATTCTGGCTGCCATTATTACTGCTTCAGTAGCAAAAAAAAATTGTGTGCAGGTGCTCGCTTCGCTCACATGCACACCAAATGCACACTCCATGCACGTGCACATTTTCATTTAAAACGATCTGTGCATGCGCACAACATTAAAAAAATGAATAAAAATTACAATTTTTAAATGAAGATTGTTCTGTGCATGTGCAGAACAGAAAATCAAGTGGTGCCACTGATCATAGAACTGGTACATAGGTACCGGTACATAGGTATGGTCACATGTCCACTGGAGTTATTACCTATTCGGCTGGACCGGACCGAATAGGTAGGAACCCACCTCTGGGGAAGGATACTACAAAATCCCCATTCTCTGCTGATCAGCTGGGATTCAGGAGGCAGAGAATAGATGGGGGCAGGGCCAGCCAGAGGTGGTATTCACCGGTTCTCTGAACTACTTAAAGTTTCCGCTTCCAGTTCTCTAAAACTGGTTAGAACCTGCTGAATATCACCTCTGGGCTAGGGGGGGAGGGGAGGAAGGAAGGAAGGAAGGAAGGAAGGAAGGAAGGAAGGAAGGAAGGAAGGAAGGAAGGAAGGAAGTGGAAGACTAGAAGAGTTGAATGTGGCTGATTCCCCGAAGTGCAACAGCTGTTCTCCATCTCTGAGGAGCAGGGATCAAGGCCGAAAATATGAGATAGGCAAACGTTGGCTTAAACTTTCTTCTCCCTTTGATTGTCCTTGGACATCTGCCCTGCCATCTCCCGTCAAGAATGCTTTGCCAGCTGGGAGCTCAGAATAACCCCCAGCTCACTCCCCGAGATCTTAATACTTTAAGCCGATGCGTCGCCACTGTGCGCTTCCCGACTGAGGCGGAACTGGGATAATACCTTTTTGAGCAGCTCCGCCAAAAGTGGATGGCTGGGTGTGTGGTTTTTTCTTGGGCTCACGTGCTAATTGGCTTTAATTTGTTGGCCAATTGGATTTTTCACGTGTCTGAAAAAAGGGAGCAGCAGACAAAAGGGAAAGATCTGGGCTCAGAGGAGCGTGGGAGACAGACAGACAGATACACACTCACACACGGGGGGGGGAAGAGAGAGAGAGAGGGAGGGAGAGGGAGAGGGAGAGGGAGAAGGAGAGAGAGAGAGAGAGAGCGAGAGAGAGAGAGACAGAGAGACAGAGAGAGAGAGACAGAGAGAGAGAGACAGAGAGAGACAGAATTCTATTCCGTTCCTTAACACCCTCCTTATCCGAATGGGATAAAATCTTCAGGCCAAAGCGGAAGCAACACATTAAAAGTTTTCCTCAGGATCAGTGCTCTCAACTTTTAGAAGCTGCTAAGTAAGATGCCCTCCTCAAAGCTGTTTATTCTCAAATAGGCGGCCGAGGGAGCTTCCTTCTGCAGCTGGCTGAACTGCAGAAAGGGGGCTTGGTAAGGAGCAGAATGGGAACGTCAAAATGAGGATCTAGGGCCTGAGTGGGACGTTCTTTGGCCTCCCGTTGGAGAGGTAAAACGCTTCTGGACTTCATCAATGGGGAAAGAGACATGGATATCTGATCCAGATCTGTCTATTTCACCAGAAGGGTGGCTAGAAATAATGGAGTGTGAAAGGAAGCATTTCCTCTGGGTACTGCACCATATTTGTACACATGAATGGGACTTCTTTCCTTCTTCCCTCCCTCTCTGCTTGTGTGCTTGCTTCCTTCCCCTCCCCTTCCCATCTCCCCTCCATCCCTTCATTCATTCCTTCTTTCCTCCTTCCTTCTCTTCCTCCCACCATCCCTCCCTTTTCCTTCCTTCCTTCCTTCCTTCTTTCTTCCCTCCCTCCTATCTCCCCTCCCTTCCTTCATTCCTCCCTCCTTTCTTCCCTCCCTCTATCTTTGCCTTCTTCCCTTTCTTCCTCCCTTCCTCCCTCTCTTCTTCCCTCCCTTCCTTCCCTCCCTCCCTTCCCTCCTTCCCCAAATCACCCCTTTGCCTTCTTCCCTTCCTCCCTCTCTTCCTCCCTCCCTTTGCCTCCTTCCTTCCCTCCCTCCCAACATTCTCCCTTTGCCTCCTTCCCTTCCTCGCTTCCTTCTTCCCTTCCTTCTTCCCTTCCTTTTCCTCCTTCCTTCCTTCCCTCCCTTTGCCTTCTTCCTTCCTTCCTTCCTTCCTTCCTTCCTTCCTTCCTTCCTTCCTTCCTTCCTTCCTTCCTTCCCTCCCCCCCTTCCCTCCATCTCTCCCTCCATCTTTCTTCCTGCTGGCTTTCTGGTCTTCTAGACTCTTATTATACTTTATAAGAACTTGAAAATACCCAAATATCACTATCATTGGAATTCAGAGATGTTCAGAGGAGATTCAGAGATGTTCAGAGCTGAGGTGGCGCAGTGGTTAGGGTGCAGTACTGCAGGCCACTTCAGCTGACTGCTATCTGCAGTTCGGCGGTTCAAATCTCACCGGCTCAAGGTTGACTCAGCTTTCCATCCTTCCGAGGTGGGTGAAATGAGGATCCAGACTGTTGGGGGCAATATGCTGACTCTGTAAACCGCTTAGAGAGGGCTGAAAACCCTATGAAGCGATATATAAGTCTAACTGCTATTGCTATTGCTATACAGACGGAAGGAAGTAAAACTATCCCCATGTCAGTTTTCTCCTCCTGGAAACGTGGCTTCTGTTTGTCTATTTAATTTCTGCTGAGCTTATTTGGGGACCTGCGTGATGATGAGAGGAATTCTGCCCTCGTCATTGTTTCCTCTGATGAAACTTTTCAGTCTTTTGAAAACCCCGCAGACTGCTTGCATATTCCCATCTGAAGGATGTGCTTATAATGTCTTCGCTTGGATATCTTTTTTTAAAAGTGGAAAGCAAAGTAGCCTGTAGCCCTGTGGAGAAATGATTGTGAGGTGAAAAAGAAGACAATTTGCACATCCCTCTTGGCTACTTTGTAAGTGAGGCAAGCAGCAGTGTGCTGCTTTCACTCCCTTGTGAATCCCATCCCCATCTTCTTCCTCCTTTGCAATAAAAAAAGCTGGAGGCATATTTTTCCATCGAACTAAATATCCTAAATATTAGAATAAATAAAATATTCTGTCATGTAGCGCATGGAACATTGTATATAAAATACATACCTACTAATTAAAAACACAAAGCAAGTTTGGTTTTGATATATCTTGCACATATTTAGACTGATTTTCTTCTCACTCCTTCTCTACATCTTCATGCTATACTCTAAAAAGCCCCATCGCTAAACTAATCAAAAATCAAAGGGGCCTAATGAATGTGATGGATAAGTAAATCCTCATTTTTGCATTGGTTGGAAAGAGGTAGATGAAGCAGAGGAGTAAATCAAGTCATGCAGAATACTGAAAACAGAGTAGCAAGGGACCTCAGAGGTCTTCTAGTCCAACCCCTGGCTCAAGCAGGAGACCCTATACCATTCTGGACAAATGTCTCTTCTTGAAAATCTCAAGTGATGGAGCATCCACAACTTCTAGAGGGAAGACGTTCCACTGGTTAATTGATCTTGTCAGAAAACGTCTCCTTCTCTACCTCTTCACTTTCAAGGAGTGGAAGACTGCTATCATGTCATCCTTAGTCCTTCTCTTCATTAGTCTAAAGGCTAGACCCATGATGGTGAACCTATGACACGAGTGCCACAGGTGGCAACAGAGCCCTCTCTGCAGGTGCACCAGCCATTGCTCTGGGCCAGCTCCACCACTCATGCATGTATGCTTCCCACCAGGCAGCTGGTCTTCGGGTCTCTGCTGCGCATGTGGGGAGGGGGCAAGGCACATGAGGGGGAGGTGCACATGCATGCACGGCTGGGGTGCATGTTCAGGGGTTGCTTGCATTGCATTTTAGAGCTTTGTGCTTTGGGGACCTGGAAAGCCTCCTGCACCAACCTGAAAGCCAAAAGTGGGTGAGCGCATGTGTGAGGGATTTGCACGCATGCATGGGGGGGACATCCGCACATTGCATTTTGAGTTTTTGCACATGCACATGGGCATTCACATGCACACGCTTTGAGCCCTCGACACCAAAAAGGTTAGCCATCACTGGTCTTAAAGATACCCAGAAGTCAACTCAAAGGTCAATAAAATCCTGGCTTCGGAGTGTGGCAGCTTTTGGGGGGCAAGCTTTCACAGAGACAATTAGCCTATTCACAAAATGGCAACTCTAGGTTTGTTGTTTCAAGCTTATTCACACTTAAACCAAGACAAAATGGTGGAGTTTGCTCTTTGTCGTGTTCTCCAAACAGCTGCCCTTCCTCGGGTTGCTCTCTATCAGGAGAACAGAGTAACAGAGTTGGAAGGGACAATGGAAGTATTCCTTCTCTTCATTGGGTAGTGGACCTACCCAATTCCTGCAAGCGTTCTTCGTATGATTTATCCCTAATCTTTGCCACTCTTCTCTGCACGCCTTCCAAAGGCTCAACATCTTTTGTGTTCAGTCAAGATTTTGGCCTCTATGGTTTCAATCAGAATAGAGCTGGAAGAGCAACCTTTGAGGTCTTCTAGTCCAGGGGTCACCAACGTTTTGGACCTCAGGGGCCACTAAATTCATAATTTTAAATCCCGCAGACCACTAATATGACCTGCCTAATGACTGACTGTATGGGCGTGGCTAGGTGGTCATGTGACTGGGTGGGTGTGGCCAACTTGATGTCACTCACGTCAAAGGGGTGCCTTTCCGGCCTCTACTTGCCCCTCCCCTCCCTGCCACTCCTCGCCTCCCCAGCTGGGCCCCTTAGGGCCCCAACAGGAAGCAGTTGTTGGAGCTGAGCAGCCACCACAAGAAAGAGTTGGCACAACAGTTCAGTTCAAATTGGATCTGACCAAGTAGGAGGCTCAGCACAAGCATCTCACTGAGGACTACAAGCATAGGCTTTCCAAGCAGAGGGAAGACCTGTGGGACTGCAAGGCCAGATACCGGTGCCTGGAGGCTCAGTGGGTTGAGATTGTCAGCCAGTTCCAGGCCATGATGCGGTCCCACTGGAATGAGGCCTTCTGGCTCTTCGCCACCAGCGGCACTTCCCTCCAGCCTTCGCCCAAAGCCCCACACCAGGAGGCCAAAGCAGGCCCCAAGTCAGAATTTCTCCCCCTCTCTGACCCACACAAAAAGACTTCAAAGGGGGAGACTCTCTGCAGCAACACAAGCGTTCATTGCACTTATCCATCCCAGGGGCCGTATTTTGTGGACCTGTGATTTAGTGCAATATAAAAAATGCAAATAATTTTTCTGACAGCCATCAAAATTTTCTCACAGACTACCAGTTGGTGATCGCTGTTCTAGTCCAATCCTCTGCTCAAGCAGGAGACCCTATTCCATTTCAGATAGGTGGCTGTCCAGTCTTTTCTTAAAAACCTCCAGTGATGAAGCATTTGCTGAGGACTAATTTCCCAGGCCTCTTCTTTATAGAGTTTAGTTCCTTTTCTGTCACTCGGCCAGATCAGTCCTGCTTAGGCATCAAATCAAAACCAAAGCTTGCTTTTTCTTCTCCCAGCTGGTTTATCTTCAACTGAGTCTTAAGGTTGGAGCAAAAGAGGAAAAAACCTTGAACTGCTGCTTGGGAACTTCTGTGAAAACCAGCTGTACAAAGCATGGAGGAGTATCCTTTTTGAGCTTTGGGCAGCTGGCTGGTTCAGAGAAGGCCGGGGATGGTCCCTGCCTGTTCCTCCTACGTTTCCTCCTGGTCTTCTCCCTCTTTATCAGGAAGCTAATGGACTATTTCAAGCTCATCACGAGCTTAGCAGGGGGAAAAATGGGCAGAATTGAGTTGAAAGCAAAACCCCATTTGTTAGAATTTGCAGCTCGGTTGAGCACTGCAATGTGTGGGCTGATGTTGGAGACCACAAGTGGCTGAGAATAATGCCGACAAATATCACGGTGACCCATCCAGGATTTTTGTGCAGTGGTGTGCACACTGTGGAATTCCCACAATACGCGCAGAGAAAGTGGGATACGCACAGCGGGAGGAATTCTTCACTTGTCGGAAAACCCATTCAGGGATTTCAGACTGACACGGCATGCAAATATTTTATTTTGGATTTCATCCCTTATTAATGGGCAGAGAGATTCTGGACAATAGGCAGCATTTATGGGGTTTGTGTTGCTTGTGCAATTATTCCAATAGACACATTATGTGAATTATATACATTAGGACTTTTATTGATTTATTTTATTTTATTTATTTTGTTTATCAAATATGTACAAGACAACAGGTATGAGTATAAACATGAACACGAACAAAGGAAATAAATAGAGATAAATTGGGACAGTAAGACACGGGTGGTAGGCACGCTGGTGCACTTATGCATGCCCTCTTTATGGACCTCTTACGAATGGGGCAAGGTCCCCGGTAGACAGTTTGAGGTTGAAGCTGTGAGAGGTTTGAAGCTGTAACAAGGGAGTCGGGTAGAATATTCCAGGCATTATAATTTAAATATATGATCTAAATATATGTTATAATTTATATTATAACTTATATATTTAGTCAATATACTTTGAATACAAGTAGTAGGACATCTTGACCAAGGTACACAGCAAAGCATATGCACCAAAGACAAATTCCTTGTGTTTCCAATCACACTTGCAACAATTTTATCACTTTGCATCAGGCACTTATGGATAAGAGGAATTCCTAAAATGTTGGGGATAATTTTATTGTTTGAAGTTTTGAATAATTTCCTCTGCTTTTGATGAATTAAACTTCCTACCATGTTTCTTTGAAAATGAAATAAGTGCTTGACCCTATTTTGGGGGTCTTATTATTTTTGAGGTGCAGGATGTGGTGAGCGTGGTCACCTCAAGGCTGCTGCTGTGTTGCAATATTTTCAGGGAGGGCTTATTTTTGGAGGAGGGCTTATTTTAGAGCATGCGCTCAAAACTCTGATTGGGCTAATTATCCGGGGAGGTCTTATTTTCAGGGAAACAGGGTAGATTCTTCAAATCTAGGAAGTAACTGAAATGCCGAAGATTCCAGAAATCCCAATAATATATGTGTCTATTTCTGATCACTGCATCCAGTTCTAGTCACAAGAAATGATGAAGAGGTTCCAGAAGGAGTGCGAAGAACAGCAACAAAGATGAACAGTTGCAGGAACTGGGTATGCAGGAACTCTGTTCTAACAAAAAGAAGGACTCAGAGTGACACAGAAACCATCTTCCAATATTTGAAGGGCTGTCACAGAGAATAGGGGTTCAGCCTATTCTCCAAAGCATTTGAGGGCAAGAAAAGAAGCAAAATATGGAAGATAAGATAAGATAACCAAGGAGAGAAGCAATCTAGAACTAAGGAGAAATTTTCTATCAGTCAGAATAATTAACCAGTGGAACGGCTTGCCTCTAGAAGATGTTGGTGCTTGAGGTTTTCAAGAAGTTAGTAGACAGCCACTTGTCTAGAATGCTATAGGGTCTTCTGCTTGAGCAGGT